>NW_027138685.1:0-38283 GCF_035084215.1 Heptranchias perlo
TGAATCGACAGAAAAAGGGGCCACGGGGAAATTCACACCCCGGGGATCGACCATCACCCCCCTCCGGAACCCCTTCTCCCCCCTCCGGAACCCCTTCTCCCCCTCCTGAACCCCTTCTCCCTCCCTCCTGAACCCCTTCTCCCCCCTCCGGAACCCCTTCTCCCCCTCCTGAACCCCTTTTCCCCCCTCCTGACCCCCTTCTCCCCATCTCCTGAACCCCTTCTCCCCCCCTCCTGAACCCCTTCTCCCCCCCTCCTGAACCCCTTCTCCCCCCTCCGAACCTCGTCTCCCCCCTCCTGAACCCCTTCTCCCCCCTCCTGAACCCCTCTTCTCCCCCCTCCGGAACCGCTTCTCCCCCCTTCCTGAACCCCTTCTCCCCCTCCTGAACCCCTTCTCCCCCCTCCGGAACCCTCTTCTCCCCCTCCTGAACCCCTTCTCCCCCCTCCTGAACCCCTTCTCCCCCCTCCGGAACCCCTTCTCCCCCTCCTGAACCCCTTCTGCCCACTCCTGAACCCCCTTCTCCCCACTCCTGAACCCCTTCTCCCCCCTCCTGAACCGCTTCTCCCTCCTCCTGAACCCCTTCTCCCCCCCTCGGAACCCCTTCTCCCCCTCCGGAACCTCTCTCTCCCCCCTCCCGGAACCCCTTCTCCCCCCTCTTGAACCCCTTCTCCCCCCTCCTGAACCCCTTCTCCCCCCTCCTGACCCCCTTCTCCCCCCTCCTGAACCCTCTTCTTCCCCACCTCCTGAACCCTTCTCCCCCCTCCGGAACCCCTTCTCCCCCCCTCCGGAACCTCTCTTCCCCCTCTTGAACCCTTCTCCCCCTCCGAACCTCTTCTCCCCCCTCCTGAACCCTCTCCCCTCCCCCCCTTCTCCCCCTCCTGAACCCCCTTCTCCCCCCTCCTGACCCCCTTCTCCCCCTCTGACCCCCTTCTCCCCCCTCCTGAACCCTTCTCCCCCTCCTGCCCCTTCTCCCCTCCTGAACCCTCTTCTCCCCCCTCCTGACCCCCTTCTCCCCCCTCCTGACCCCCTCTCTCCCCCTCCTGACCCCTTCTCCCCCTCTGAACCCCTTCTCCCCTCCTCCTGACCCCCTTCTCCCCCTCGTGGTCCCCTCCCCCTGGAGTCAGTCCTTATTCCTGTTCTCTGTCTCTGTCCAATCTCCCGCTCTGAGTCTCTGTTTTACACATTAATTCATTCACAAACATCCATTTGCTTCTATTTTGGAATCGGTGCATTGCCGGGAGTTGGAATTAGAATGAAATCTGAACCGAAACCCAAGGTGCCGCCGGTATCAGGCGGGGCCGGAGAAGCCCTCGTTACTCACAGATATTGGCCGTCCCTTTGGGGATCGGGAGGTACGAGCCGGCTCTCCACGGCCGGCCTTGAAAGCCTTTCTTGCATCTCCCCGCAGTCCGGCCCCGTCGTGTTGTGCTCACACTCGCAACTCAGCTTCCCCTTCTCCAGGACACAGTTGTTGGCGTGAAGATTGCACTTACACCTGGCAAAAAAACAAGGGGACAAGCTGGTTTAAAATGACCCGAGCAGCTCCGTTACACACCGGACTCTCTGCTCCGGGGCTCAGCTCTCCCCTTTACCAGCTTAGGTTCCTGGTGTCTCCATCACAGGAAGGTCCTGGATCCCAGTTAAAGGTCATTGCAGAATTTTAAACTGATGCAAACCCCTTCCTGCAGAACATGGGCAGCCTGTGATCCCCTCACACAGTCTCCCCTTTCCCCAAACTGGACCCAGTGACAAGATCTCAGGCCCGAACTGCACAGGACGACAAACCCAGTACAGAGCGATTCCCAGCACAGGACTATTCCCAGCATATCAATTCCCAGCACGGGCAATTCCCACTCATGGGCAATTCCCACTGACTGGAGCAGCAGAGACCAGGAACATGGGTCACACCCTAAAAAGAGAAAGAACTCCCATTTCCACAGCGCCTTTCACCACCTCAGGACGTCCCAAAGTGCTTTACAGCCAATGAAGTAAATTTGAAATGTAGTCACTGTTGTAATGTGGGGAACACAGCATTTAATTTACGCACAGCAAGATCCCACAAACAGCAATGAGATATTGAGATCTCGCCTCTGAGACAGAAGGTCATAAGTTCAAGCCCCGCTCCAGAGACTTGAGCAAATAATCCAGGCCGGCACTCCCCGGTGTCAGTACTGAGGGAGTGCTGCACTGTCGGAGGGTCAGTACTGAGGGAGTGCTGCACTGTCGGAGGGTCAGTACTGAGGGAGTGCTGCACTGTCGGAGGGTCAGTACTGAGGGAGTGCTGCACTGTCAGAGGGTCAGTACTGAGGGAGTGCTGCCACTGTCGGAGGGTCAGTACTGAGGGAGTGCTGCACTGTCGGAGGGTCAGTACTGAGGGAGTGCTGCACTGTCAGAGGGTCAGTACTGAGGGAGTGCTGCACTGTCGGAGGGTCAGTACTGAGGGAGTGCTGCACTGTCAGAGGGTCAGTACTGAGGGAGTGCTGCACTGTCGGAGGGTCAGTACTGAGGGAGTGCTGCACTGTCGGAGGGTCAGTACTGAGGGAGAGCTGCACTGTCGGGAGGGGCAGTACTGAGGATGTGCTGCACTGTCGGAGGGTCAGTACTGAGGGAGTGCCGCACTGTCGGAGGGTCAGTATTGAGGGAGTGCCGCACTGTCGGAGGGTCAGTACTGAGGGAGTGCTGCACTGTCGGATGGTCAGTACTGAGGGAGTGCTGCACTGTCGGAGGGTCAGTACTGAGGGAGTGCTACACTGTCAGAGGGTCAGTACTGAGGGAGTGCTGCACTGTCGGAGGGTCAGTACTGAGGGAGTGCTGCACTGTCGGAGGGTCAGTACTGAGGGAGTGCTGCACTGTCGGAGGGTCAGTACTGAGGGAGTGCTGCACTGTCGGAGGGTCAGTACTGAGGGAGTGCTGCACTGTCGGAGGGTCAGTACTGAGGGAGTGCTGCACTGTCGGAGGGTCAGTACTGAGGGAGTGCTGCACTATTGGTGTTGGTGTCTTTTGAATGAGACTTTAAACCGAGGCCCTGTCTGCCCTCTCAGGTGGCCGTAAAAGATCCCACAGCCATTATTTCAAAGAAGAGCGGGGGAGTTCTCCCCGGTGTCCTGACCAATGTTTATCCACCAACCAACATCATAAAACAGATTCTTTGGTCATTATCACATTGAAGAGGGTTTAGTTGCTGTGATGGGAGTTTACAGTTTCTGGGGAAGGTCGGTCTGGGATCACCTCCTTGTGAAATATATTTTTTAATGTTCTAAAGGACACAATCGCATCGCTGACATTAACAGTGAGTGTGATGAAGATTTCCCTTTAGTAAATACGATGTGGAAAGGCCCAGTGTGTTGTGAGGGTTTCTGTGTTGTAAAGTGTGAGATCGCTGGTCTCGGGGATTCTGTGCTAACAGCATCGGGCCGCCGTTTAACTCACTGGGAAGGTGAAGCTTCAAAATCTGCAGATTGGTCCTCACACATTCAGCACATTTGCTGTTCTCGGCACTTTTTGCTGAACTAAGCAGAAACCCAGACAGTTCCTTGGAGGCAAATTAACCTCAGCGTAAACATTTTCCTGTTCCTGTTCTCGAATTAGTGTCTGAAGATTCTCCTGGACTAAAAGCTCGAGTGAGTCTCCCAGATGCTGAGTGTAGAATTTCTCATCTACAGGCTGCCCCCCGGTGACATCATCTGAAAACACGACGTCAGGTTCCACATGTACACTGACGACACCCAGCTCCACCTCACCCCCACCTCTCTCGACCCCTCCACTCTCTCTGATTTGTCACGCTGCTTTTCCAACAGCCAGTACTGGAGGAGCACAAATTTCCTCCAATTAAATATTGGGAAGACCGAAGCCATTGTCTTCAGTCCCCGCCTCAAACTCCGTTCCCCAGACACCGACTCCATCCCTCTCCCCGGCCACAGTCTGAGGCTAACTCTGCTGCCCGTATCCTAACTCGCACCAAGTCCCGTTCTCCCATCACCCCCGTGCTCACTGACCGACATTGGCAACGCCTCGATTTTAAAATTCTCATCCTTGTTTTCAAATCCCTCCATGGCCTCGCCCCTCCCTATCCTCTGTAACCTCCTCCAGCCCTACAACCCTCCGAGATCTCTCCAATTCTGGCCTCTTGCACATCCCCAATTTTAATCGCTCCACGATTGGCGGCCGTGCCTTCAGCTGCCTGGGAGCTAAGCTCTGGAATTCCCTCCCTAAACCTCTCCCCCTCTCCACCTCTCTCTCCTCCTTTGAGACGCTCCTTAAAACCTACCTCTTCGAACAAGCTTTTAGTCTCCTGTCCCAATATCTCCTTTTGTGGCTCGGTATCAAATTTTTGTTTGATAGTCGCTCCTGTGAAGCACCTTGGGACGTTTTACTATGTTAAAGGGGCTATATAATTGCAAGTTCTTGTTGTTGATAGAGTTCCCTCCAGATGATGGCCCTGATAGACCGTCCCCCCAGATGTTTGCCCTGATGGACCGTCCCCCAGATGTTTGCCCTGATGGACCGTCCCCCAGATGTTTGCCCTGATGGACCATCCCCCAGATGTTTGCCCTGATACAGCGTCCCCTGGATGTGAAGTGTGGGATCAGTGACCCTGAGCAGAGGTGACGAGGAGCTCTCACCGTCCGTGAATCTCCACGTTGGAGATGGCGTAGAAGTATTTGGAGAGGTTGAGCTGGTCGACGCTGGTGGCCCCGGTGGCCGGCCGGAGCAGCCTGACCCGCAGGTCGGTCAGGGTGAAGAAGTCCCTCAGGTCCTTGGTGGTGTCCAGCTGGCCGTAGAGCGAGGCCATGTTGCGGAGAAGGGGCCCCCCGAACAGGGCGAACCGCTCCCTGATCTCGAAGCGGACCGTCTTGTCCACCTTCCACACGTAGCCCCTGGAGTACTCCTCCGTGCAGATGATGTCCAGCACCGAGGCTGGGCTCAGATCCCGGACCGTTCTCCGCTCCATCCCGAAGGAGTTGAGGCAGTCGGCAGCGTAGAACTGGTAGGGCTGCCACGTCCCGGCCGTGGTCCAGAGATTTCTCCAGGACCATCTGCTCCGGCCGGCCCGACTCGAAGGTGATGACGATATCCTCGGTCAGCTCGATGGTCTTGCCCCAGGACAGGGTGATATTGACCAGGAGGGGCTCGGGGAAACTCCTCCAGGAGACGCTTTGCCAAAAGGTGTTTGGGATCTAGCATCAGCTCGGGGGGGTGTGCGAGCTCGGGCGTGCGAGCATCACACTCGTTGTTGCACATGTAGGGGTTCTCCTGGAAATGGGCACAGAGCAACACGGGTTAGATACAGAGTTAGGCCCCATCGACACTGTCCCATCAAACACTCCCAGGGCAGGTACAGCACGGGTTAGATACAGAGTAAAGCTCCCTCTACACTGTCCCATCAAACACTCTCAGGGCAGGTACAGGGTTAGATACAGAGTAAAGCTCTCTCTACACTGTCCCATCAAACACTCCCAGGGCAGGTCCAGCACGGGTTCGATACAGAGTAAAGCTCCCTCTACACTGTCCCGTCAAACACTCCCAGGGCAGGTACAGCACGGGTTAGATACAGAGTAAAGCTCCCTCTACACTGTCCCATCAAACACTCCCAGGGCAGGTACAGCACGGGTTAGATGCAGAGTAAAGCTCCCTCGACACTGTCCCATCAAACACTTCCAGGGCAGGTACAGCACGGGTTAGATACAGAGTAAAGCTCCCTCGACACTGTCCCATCAAACACTCCCAGGGCAGGTACAGCACGGGTTAGATACAGAGTAAAGCTCCCTCTACACTGTCCCATCAAACACTCCCAGGGCAGGTACAGCACGGGTTAGATACAGAGTAAAGCTCCCTCTACACTGTCCCATCAAACACTCCCAGGGCAGGTACAGCACGGGTTAGATACAGAGTAAAGCTCCCTCGACACTGTCTTGGAATCCAGGAATATCGATCCACTCTAATTTTCTCAGGGATAAGTTTTGATTAAACTGTACGCGCTCCATCTCACTGCACTCTGTGCTGGACGGTTGGACAGCTGGTTAATTATATCGCTGTAGTGTCGAGGAATGATTCTCGCTCTGTCTAACTAAAAATAGCTTCACACCACTAAAATATTTAGAGACCTGAATTGTAAAACTACACAGGAATTGGAAACACAACTGTAAGATCCCACCTTATCCTCACTGGGGGTGATTCCCCGTCTCTGGGAGTGATTCCCCGTCACCGGGAGTGATCCCCGTCACTGGGGGTGATTCCCCGTCACTGGGGGTGATTCCCTGTCCACTGGGAGTGATTCCCCGTCACCGGGAGTGATTCCCCGTCACCGGGAGTGATTCCCCGTCACCGGGAGTGATTCCCCGTCACCGGGAGTGATTCCCAGTCACCGGGGGTGATTCCCTGTCACCGGGAGTGATTCCCCGTCACCGGGAGTGATTCCCCGTCACCGGGAGTGATTCCCCGTCACCGGGAGTGATTCCCCGTCACCGGGAGTGATTCCCTGTCACTGTGTAGTTTGTTGTATAAGAATTAGGAATATCTGGATCACAGAATTTATTATCGGCCAATTTCTCAGGAATGTTGTTCTGAAAGAATCATTTGTGTTTATTAATTCTCGGGATGTGGGTGTCGCTGGCGAGGCCAGCATTTATTGCCCAAAAGGAGAGAGAGAGAGAAAGGAGGAGAGTTTTCCGGGCGGAATGATCGAGGGGCAGTTGTCTTTTTACAGTCCGTTGTTAAAACAATCCCTTATTTCCGATCAGGCCATAATCCTGGGCTCTGGGTGTCAGACCACAGCCCAGCCTGTGGTCCTAATGATGCTTTATCTGCGGCTGGTTTGCGAGGAAGCAGTCGGAGATGGCAGGGCTCCCTCGGGCTCACTTCAGGTCAGGGTCCTTCCGCAGTGAAGCAGCGACAGAGACAGCGGCAGCTCCACATATTTCACACAAGGTGTGTTTCGGGAATGAGTCGACGGCCCGCAGACAATCAGAGGTCACACATCAGCTTTTATGTGGGTCGTATTCTCCCATCACAATGTTCCCAGATTCTCTGATGATTCCGACAGTCGGGTGAAGGACAGACGAGGCCTCGGAGAGGGTGCAGAGGAGATTTACCAGAATGGGACCAGGGATGAGGGACTTCAGTTATGTGGAGAGACTGGAGAAGCTGGGGTTGTTCTCCTCAGAGTAGAGAAGGTTGAGGGGAGATTTAATAGAGGTGTTCAAAATTATGAAGGGTTTTGATGGAGTAAATAAGGAGAAACTGTTTCCAGTGGCAGGAGGGTCGGTAACCAGAGGACACAGATTTAAGGTATTTGGCCAAAAAACCAGAGGAGAGATGTGGAGAATTTTTTTCGCAGCGAGTTGTCATGATCTGGAATGCGCTGCCTGAAAGGGCGGTGGAAGCAGATTCAATAATAACTTTCAAAAGGGAATTGGATAAATACTTGAAAAGGAAAAATTGGCAGGGCGATGGGGAAAGAGCGGGGGAGTGGGACTAATTGGATAGATCTTTCAAAGAGCTGGCACAGGCACGATGGGCCGAATGGCCTCCTTCAGTGCTGTAAGGTTCTACGATTCTCTGATTATAAGACGGGATGGTGTGTGACTCGGAGGGGAACTTGGAGGTGACGGTGTTCCCATGCACCTGCTGCCCTTGTCCTTCTCGGTGGTGGAGGTGGTGGGTTTGGGAGGTGCTGTCGAAGAAGCCTTGGCGAGTTGCTGCAGTGCATCCTGTGGATGGGACACACTGATACTCTCCCCAACATCGGCAACACAGAATCAGACCAACATCCTTTTCCAAATGATCACACAGCTCGCCTGTTAGACCGCAATCTTCAGAAAGTGGCTGTTGCAGCAATCAATAAAACTAATGTGTGAGAAAGATGGAGAGGGGGCCGTATACAGAGAGAATCAAGATTAATGAATCTACAATTCTCACAGCATCTTTCTAAAGGCACTGACTAAAGCTGGATAATAGAGATTAACAAGAGAAATTAAAGATAGTATTAAATCAAAGAAAGAGGCAGAGAAAGACGCCAGAAAAAGCAGTAAGCCTGAGGATTGGGAGCATTTTAGAATTCAGCAAAGGAGGACCAAGAAATTGATAAAGAGGGAAAATAGAATATGAGAGTAAACTAGCGAGAAACATACAAACGGACTGTAAAAGCTTCTATAGGTATGTGGAAAGGAAAAGACTGGTGAAGGCAAATGTGGGTCCCTTACACACAGAGAGGGGAGAATTTATAACGGGGAAAAAGGAAATGGCAGAGAAATTAAACAAATACTTTGTGTCTCTTCATGGAAGAAGACACAAAAAACCTCCCAGAAATACTAGAGATCCAAGGGTCTGGTGAGAATGAGGAACTGAAAGAAATTAGTATTCGTAAAAAAATAGTATTAGAGAAATTAATGGGACTGAAAGTCGATAAATCCCAAGGACCTGATGATCTCCATCCCAGGGTTTTGAAAGAGGTGGCGACAGAGATAGTGGATGCATTGGTTGTCATCTTCCAAAATTCGATAGATTCTGGAATGGTTCCTGCAGATTGGAGGGTGGCAAATGTAACCCCACTATTTAAGAAAGGAGGGAGAGAGAAAACAGGTAACTACAGACCGGTTAGCCTGACAACAGTAGTAGGGAAAATGCTAGAATCGATTATAAAGGATGTGATAACAGGACACTGAGAAAATAATAATAGGATTTGGCAGAGTCAACATGGATTTATGAAAGGCTGAAAGGGAAATCATGTTTGACAAACCTACTGGAGTTCTTTGAGGATGTAACTAGTAGAATAGATAAGGGGGAACCAGTGGATGTGGTGTATTTGGATTTTCAGAAGGTTTTTGATAAGGTCCCACACAGGAGGTTGGTGAACAAAGTTAGAGCACATGGAATTGGGGGTAATATACTGGCATGGATTGAGAATTGGTTAACAGACAGAAAACAGAGAGTAGGAATAAACGGGTCTTTTTCAGGTTGGCAGACTGTGACTAGTGGGGTACCACAGGGATCAGTGCTTGGGCCCCAGCTATTCACAATCTCTATCAATGATTTGGACGCGGGGACCAAATGTAATATTTCCAAGTTTGCTGATGACACAAAACTAGGTGGGAATGTGAGTTGTGAGGAGGATGCAAAGAGGCTTCAAGGGGGTATCGACAGGCTAAGTGAGTGAGCAAGAACATGGCAGATGGAATATAATGTGGAAAAATGTGAAGTTATCCAGTTTGGTAGGAAAAACAGAAATGCAGAGTATTTTTTAAATGGTAAGAGATTGGGAAATGTTGATGTTCAAAGGGACCTGGGTGTCCTTGTACATGAGTCACTGAAAGCTAACATGCAGGTGCAGCAAGCAATTCGGAAGGCAAATGGTATGTTGGCCTTTATTACAAGAGGATTTGAGTACAGGAGTAAAGATGTCTTACTGCAATTATATAGGCCTTGGTGAGACCGCACCTGGAGTATTGTGTACAATTTTGGTCTCCTTACCTAAGAAAGGATATACTTGCCAGAGGTTCACCAGACTGATTCCTGGGATGGCGAGATTGTCTTATGAGGAGAGATTGAGTAGACGAGGCCTGTATTCTCGAGAGTTTGGAAGAATGAGAGGTGATCTCATTGAAAGTTGCAAAGTTCTTACAGGGCTCGACAGGGTAGATGCAAGGAGGATGTTTCCCCCGGCTGGAGAGTCTAGAACCAGGAGTCACAGTCTCAGAATAAGGGGTAGCCCATTTAGGACTGAGATGAGGAGAAATTTCTTCACTCAGAGGGTGGTGAACCTGTGGAATTCTCTACCCCAGAGGGCTGTGGAGGCTCAGTCATTGACTACATTTAAAACAGAGATCGATAGATTTCCAGATATTAAAGGCA
This sequence comes from Heptranchias perlo, assembly GCF_035084215.1. NCBI lineage: Eukaryota > Metazoa > Chordata > Chondrichthyes > Hexanchiformes > Hexanchidae > Heptranchias > Heptranchias perlo. The sequence goes on from NW_027138685.1 coordinate 9,850, forward strand.
TCAAGGGATGTGGGGATGGTGCAGGAAAATGGCATTGAGATCGAAGATCAGCCATGATCTTGTTGAATGGCGGGGCAGGCTCAAGGGGCCGAATGGCCTACTCCTGCTCCTATTTCTTATGTTCTTATTAATGAATCTACAATTCTCACAGCATCTTTCCAAAGGCACTGACTAAAGCTGGATATTGGAATTGATTATTTTAATGTCTGTATTTAGAATGAAACGAGTGTCCATTAGTAACAGAATCCTAAAGCTGTCAAAAGTATGAATGAATAATCACACTGTCCAGATGTTAAGTGCTCCTGAATTGCCGTGTCCTCGGTACATAATTAACAGCCCCTTGTCCCAGTGCTACAACTCACCATTCTATGGAATGACAGTGTGTAAACGGTGAGGAAACTCGAGGGGCAATCAGTGGTGGGAGTTCAGTGTGAAACCACAGTGGGAGTGAAGAGAGAGACTGAGCGACTGACTCTCTCCACCACTCGCTCGAGCTCTCTCTGATTCTCACATTTCTGGACCAGGTTTCTTGTTTCCTGTTCCACTGCACCATCCATGCCTTTCTCACCTCCAGGCTCGACTATTCCAATACTCTCCTGCCCGGCCTCCCACCGTCCACCCTCCGTAAACTTCAGCTCATCCAAAACTCTGCCTCCCGTATCCTAACTCGCCCGTTCACCCATCACCCCTGTGCTCACTGACCCACATTGGCTCCCAGTCCAGCAATGCCTCGATTTTAAAATTATCATCCTTGTGTTCAAATCCCTCCATGGCCTCGCCCCTCCCTATCTCTGTAACCTCCTCCAGTCCAACAACCCTCTGAGATCTCTGCACTCCTCCAATTCTGGCCTCTTGTGCATCCCCGATTTTCATCACCCCACCATTGGCGGCCGTGCCTTCAGCTGCCTGAGCCCAAAGCTCTGGAATTCCCTCCCTAAACCTCTCCACCTCTCCCCCTCTCTCTCCTCCTTTAAGACGCTCCTTAAAACCTGCTTCTTTGACCAAGCTTTTGGTCACCTGTGCTAATATCTCCTTGTGTGACTCGGTGTTAAGTTTTGTCCGATTACGCTCCTGTGAAGCACCTTGGGACGTTTTACTACATTAAAGGCGCTATATAAATGCAAGTAGTTGTTGTTGAAACAGTAATTAAAGATCACCACACAGCCCAGGGAGGGAGAGAAACAACAGGCTCCTGCTCTGTGCAGCTGCATCAACGTGGGAAGGGAAGATATTTCAATACACGGATCATATATTACAGGAACTGTTTCTGCCACACTGGAGTGTAAACGGAGCATCTTATGAATCATTGTTACTTCTCCAAATCCACTCACCACTTGACATTTATTTCAGGGCTTTAAGTGTTTCTATCTTGGATTTACAATGTGTTGTGTGAGTAACAGCCTGTCATTATCACTAACTAAACCTCTCGCTATCTGCACGGTTCAGTCCCCTGGTTAATTATGTTAATTAGGGTATTATTAAGTACAGGAGTTAGTGGCTCCATAAAGTACAATCCCACAGATTGCGGTCACTCCCCATCGCCAAGTAATCAGCTCCTTTGTTACAGTTAGTTTTAGAGCAGAGTTGCTCAGTTTGGAGGTTAATGATCGGACAGAGAATAAAATGAGCAGCGTTTAGTGTCCCAGAGAGGAGCTGAAATATTCTCCAGTAATCTCGACAGGACAGAGGCAGCGAGAGGATAAAACGGGTCAGAAATTCACCCCCATCCTTTTATACTGTCTGAGGGTTAAAGAGACAATAAATCAGACTCCAAACCTGGAGACTTTTACACCGACTCATTTACAAAACCCCCAACAGCAAATGGAAATCCTGCTATTAATTATGGGGATGTCTCACTTTTTCATAAATTTGACTATTTTAGGGGATCGATTGTTTCTGATAAATACAGTTCAGGAAGTGAATAAAAGGATCATTTAGAGGGTTTTTTTTAATCTTCTTTGCCTGATCTCAATCTCATGCTTCTGTCAAACTATCAGCGATAAATCGTTCCTTCAGATCCCAATATCAGGAATACTCTCTGTCCCCTCCCCCTCAATGGGTACCCTCCCTCTCTCCCCCTCCTCCAATGGGTACCCTCCCTCTCTCCCCCTCCTCCAATGGGTACCCTCCCTCTCTCCCCCTCCTCCAATGGGTACCCTCCCTCTCTCCCCCTCCTCCAATGGGTACCGTCCCTCTCTCCCCTCCTCCAATGGGTACCCTCCCTCTCTCCCCTCCTCCAATGGGTACCGTCCCTCTCTCCCCTCCTCCAATGGGTACCCTCCCTCTCTCCCCTCCTCCAATGGGTACCCTCCCTCTCTCTCTCCTCCTCCAATGGGTACCCTCTCTCTCCCCTCCTCCAATGGGTACCCTCCCTCTCTCCCCCTCCTCCAATGGGTACCCTCTCTCTCCCCCTCCTCCAATGGGTACCGTCCCTCTCTCCCCTCCTCCAATGGGTACCCTCCCTCTCTCTCTCCTCCTCCAATGGGTACCCTCTCTCTCCCATCCTCCAATGGGTACCCTCCCTCTCTCCCCCTCATCCAATGGGTACCCTCCCTCTCTCCCCTCCTCCAATGGGTACCTTCCCTCTCTCCCCCTCCTCCAATGGGTACCCTCCCTCTCTCCCCCTCATCCAATGGGTACCCTCCCTCTCTCCCCTCCTCCAATGGGTACCTTCCCTCTCTCCCCCTCCTCCAATGGGTACCCTCCCTCTCTCCCCCTCCTCCAATGGGTACCCTCCCTCTCTCCCCCTCCTCCAATGGGTACCGTCCCTCTCTCCCCTCCTCCAATGGGTACCCTCCCTCTCTCTCTCCTCCTCCAATGGGTACCCTCTCTCTCCCATCCTCCAATGGGTACCCTCCCTCTCTCCCCCTCATCCAATGGGTACCCTCCCTCTCTCCCCTCCTCCAATGGGTACCCACTCTCTCTCTCCTCCTCCAATGGGTACCCTCCCTCTCTCCCCCTCCTCCAATGGGTACCCTCCCTCTCTCTCTCCTCCTCCAATGGGTACCCTCCCTCTCTCTCCCCTCCTCCAATGGGTACCCTCCCTCTCTCCCCCTCATCCAATGGGTACCCTCCCTCTCTCCCCTCCTCCAATGGGTACCCTCCCTCTCTCTCCCCTCCTCCAATGGGTACCCTCCCTCTCTCCCCCTCATCCAATGGGTACCCTCCCTCTCTCCCCTCCTCCAATGGGTACCCTCCCTCTCTCTCCCCTCCTCCAATGGGTACCCTCCCTCTCTCCCCCTCATCCAATGGGTACCCTCCCTCTCTCCCCTTCTCCAATGGGTACCCTCCCTCTCTCCCCTCCTCCAATGGGTACCCTCCCTCTCTCCCCTCCTCCAATGGGTACCCTCCCTCCCTCTCTCCCCCTCCTCCAATGGGTACCCTCTCTCTCTCCCCTCCTCCAATGGGTACCCACTCTCTCCCTCCTCCTCCAATGGGTACCCTCCCTCTCTCCCGTCCTCCAATGGGTACCCTCCCTCTCTCCCCTCCTCCAATGGGTACCCTCCCTCTCTCCCCTCCTCCAATGGGTACCCTCCCTCTCTCCCGTCCTCCAATGGGTACCCTCCCTCTCTCCCCCTCCTCCAATGGGTACCCTCCCTCTCTCCCCTCCTCCAATGGGTACCCACTCTCTCTCTCCTCCTCCAATGGGTACCCTCTCTCCCCCTCCTCCAATGGGTACCCTCCCTCTCTCTCTCCTCCTCCAATGGGTACCCTCCCTCTCTCTCCCCTCCTCCAATGGGTACCCTCTCTCTCTCTCCCCTCCTCCAATGGGTACCCTCTCTCTCTCTCCCCTCCTCCAATGGGTACCCTCTCTCCCCCTCCTCCAATGGGTACCCTCCCTCTCTCCCCTCCTCCAATGGGTACCCTCTCTCTCTCGCCCTCCTCCAATGGGTACCCTCTCTCTCTCTCTCCCCTCCTCCAGTGACTCACAGAATTACATGTCCAGGCCTCGGGATCACCGGTCCAGGCCTCGGGATCACCGGTCCAGGCCTCGGGATCACCGGTCCAGGCCTCGGGATCACCGGTCCAGGCCTCGGGATCACCGCTCCAGGCCTCGGGATCACCGCTCCAGGCCTCGGGATCACCGCTCCAGGCCTCGGGATCACCGGTCCAGGCCTCGGGATCACCGCTCCAGGCCTCGGGATCACCGCTCCAGGCCTCGGGATCACCGCTCCAGGCCTCGGGATCACCGGTCCAGGCCTCGGGATCACCGGTCCAGGCCTCGGGATCACCGCTCCAGGCCTCGGGATCACCGCTCCAGGCCTCGGGATCACCGCTCCAGGCCTCGGGATCACTGGTCCAGCACATTCCTCCAATTCTGGTCTCTTATTCATCCCTGATTTTCATCACCCCACCATTGGCGGCCGTGCCTTCAGATGCCTTGGCCCTAAACTCTGCAATTCCCTCCCTAAACCTCTCCGTCTCTCTCCCCTCCTTTAAGATGCTCCATAAAACCCACCTCTTTACCTGTCCTAATATCTCCTTGTGTGGCTCGATGCATATGTACACGACAGGAAGTGGATGTGAAGCTGCAACAATCAAGAACCTTAACACCATCCAGGATAAAGCAGTCCGTTCGATCGGCAGCCTCTCCCTCACCTTAAACACCCACTCCCTCCCCCACCTTAAACACCCGCTCCCTCCCCCGCCTTAAACACCCGCTCCCTCCCCCGCCTTAAACACCCACTCCCTCCCCCGCCTTAAACACCCACTCCCTCCCCCGCCTTAAACACCCTCTCCCTCCCTCGCCTTAAACACCCACTCCCTCCCCCAACTTAAACACCCATTCCCTCCCCCGCCTTAAACACCTACTCCCTCCCCCACCTTAAACACCCTCTCCCTCCCCCACCTTAAACACCCACTCCCTCCCCCACCTTAAACACCCTCTCCCTCCCCCACCTTAAACACCCACTCCCTCCCCCACCTTAAACACCCTCTCCCTCCCCCACCTTAAACACCCACTCCCTCCCCCAACTTAAACACCCATTCCCTCCCCCGCCTTAAACACCCACTCCCTCCCCCACCTTGAACACCCACTCCCTCCCCCACCTTGAACACCCACTCCCTCCCCCACCTTGAACACCCGCTCCCTCCGCCACCTTAAACACCCACTCCCTCCCCCACCTTAAACACCCACTCCCTCCCCCACCTTAAACACCCACTCCCTCCCCCACCTTAAACACCCACTCCCTCCCCCACCTTAAACACCCGCTCCCTCCCCCACCTTAAACACCCACTCCCTCCCCCACCTTAAACACCCGCTCCCTCCCCCACCTTAAACACCCACTCCCTCCCCCACCTTGAACACCCGCTCCCTCCCCCACCTTAAACACCCGCTCCCTCCCCCACCTTAAACACCCGCTCCCTCCCCCACCTTGAACACCCACTCACTCCCCCACCTTGAACACCCACTCCCTCCCCCACCTTGAACACCCACTCTCCCCCAACTTAAACACCCACTCCCTCCCCCACCTTAAACACCCACTCCCTCCCCCACCTTAAACACCCACTCCCTCCCCCTGTGCGCACTGTGCCTGCAGTGTGTACCATCCACAGGATGCACTGCAGCAACTCGCCAAGGCTTCTTCGACAGCACCTCCCAAACCCACCACCTCCACCACCTGGAAGGACAAGGGCAGCAGGTGCATGGGAACACCGTCACCTCCAAGTTCCCCTCCGAGTCACACACCATCCCGACTTGGAAATATATTGGTCGGAGGTGCCGTCCTTCAGATGAGACATTAAACCGAGGCCCCGTCTGCCCTCTCAATTGGGCGTAAAAGATCCCACGGCCACTATTTGAAGTAGAGCAGGGGAGTTCACCCCGGTGTTGTGGTGAATATTAATCCCTCAACTAACATCACTGAAACAGATTATCTGCTCATTATCACATTGCTGTTAATGATACCGGGGCTAAAAGGGTTAAATTATGAGGACAGGTTGGAAAAACTTGTTTTGTTTCCCTCGAGTCCAGAAGGTTGAGGGATGATCAAATCGAGGTGTTTAAAATGATAAAAGGATTTGATAGGTTCGATAGAGAGAAACTATTTCCTCTGGTGGGAGAGTCCAGAACAAGGGGGAATAATCTTAAAATTAGAGCTCGGCCGTTCAGGGGTGAAATCAGGAAGCATTTCGTCACACAAAGGGGAGTGGAAATCTGGAACTCTCTCCCCCAAAAGGCTGTGGATGCTGGGGGTCAATTGGAGATTTCAAGACTTAGATCGATAGATTTTTGTTGGGTGAGGGTATCGAGGGATACGGAGCAAAGGAGGGTAAATGGAGTTGAGGTACAGATCAGCCATGATCTAATTGAATGGTGGAACAGGCTCGAGGGACTGAATGGCCTCCTCCTGTTCCTATGTAACAGGCTCGAGGGGCTGAATGGCCTCCTCCTGTTCCTATGTAACAGGCTCGAGGGACTGAATGGCCTCCTCCTGTTCCTGTGGAACAGGCTCGAGGGGCTGAATGGCCTCTTCCTGTTCCTATGTAACAGGCTCGAGGGGCTGAATGGCCTCCTCCTGTTCCTATGTAACAGGCTCGAGGGACTGAATGGCCTCCTCCTGTTCCTATGTAACAGACTCGAGGGACTGAATGGCCTCCTGCTTGTTTAATATTTGCTGGAGATTCTCATTCTTTCTCCAGTCAGGTTTCTGTTCTCTTGAAACCTCCCTGTGCTCGGCTCATTACTGAAATGTTCAAACACAAACACCAGGTGCAGAGTTCTGGGTTTTATTAACATGAACAAACATTCATTTCCACCGGCTCAGATTCTCTGTAATTACATTTCGACGCTTAGAATCCCACCGAGCTCCCTGGGAAGATGTGGACTTAAAACATCGTTCGTTTATCAAATTGATTCTGGGGATGTGGGCGTCGCTGGCAAGGCCGGCATTTATTGCCCATCCCCAGTTGCCCTGAGAAGGTGGTGCTGGGCCTTCTTCTTGAACCACTGGGAGCGGGTTTGATACAAACTGAGTGTCTTGCTCGGCCACTTCAGAGGGAGGTTAAGGGTCAACCACGTTGGTGTGGGACTGGAGTCACATTTTGGGCCCAGACCAGGTAAGGACGGCAGGTTTCCTTCCCTAAAGGACATTAGTGAACCAGTTGGGTTTTTACGACAATCTGACAGTTTCATGGTCACTTTTACTGAGACCAGATTTTTATTTCCAGATTTATTTAAACTGATTCTGGGCTTTATAAATAGAGACATAGAAGACAAAAGCAAGGAGGTTATGCTAAACCTTTATAAATCACTGGTCAGGCCTCAGCTGGAGTATTGAGTCCAATTCTGGGCACCGCACTTTAGGAAGGATGTCAAGGCCTTGGAGAGGGTGCAGAGGAGATTTACTAGAATGGTACCAGGGATGAGGGACTTCAGTTAATGTGGAGAGACTGGAGAAGCTGGGGTTGTTCTCCTTAGAGCAGAGAAGGTTAAGGGGAGATTTAATCGAGGTGTTCAAAATCATGAAGGGTTTTGATGGAGTAAATAAGGAGAAACTCTTTCCATTGACAGGAGGGTCGGTAACCAGAGGACACAGATTTAAGGTAATTGGTGAAAGAACCAGAGGGGAGATGAGGAGAAATTTTTTAACGCAGCGAATTGTTCTGATCTGGAATGCGCTGCCTGAAAGGGCGGTGGAAGCAGATTCAATAATAACTTTCAAAAGGGAATTGGATAAATACTTGAAATGGAAAAATTTGCAGGGTTATGGGGAAAGAGCGGGGGAGTGGGACTAATTGGATAGCTCTTTCAAAGAGCCGGCACAGGCACAATGGGCCGAATGGCCTCCTTCTTTGCTGTAAAATTCTACGATTCTATGAATTGAAATTCTCAAACTGCCCATGGTGGGATTTGAACTCACGATCTCTGGATTATTCGGCCAATAACAGGCTTGATGGACCAGCTGGTCCTTTCCTGCCCGTCATTTCCATGTTTGTAACATAATCACCACATCACCGGACCCCTTTTCTGGGAGAAATTTCTGGAGAACACGGAACCGAATCACTTGACTCGGCTCAAAGAAGAGAAGCCGACACTTCCCGTTAACATTCTCCAGCTGTCGAGACTCGCTGGGATTTTCATAATTGGTGCTCGGATTTGGAAATAATTGGCTGTCAGACTTTTAGCCGAGTGAGTCACACAGACTGTGTTTCTCCAGAAGTAGTGATGTTCCTCCCTTTAAGTCAACAGTTCGAGCAAACCTCACAACACAGGTAGAGAATTCGCTGAGACAAGGATTCCTGGTTAACCACATCCTCCTTCAAACTCATGGACAGTGAGTGAATTTAAAGGGAGCAAAATAGTGAGGTAATCCCGTCACTTTATAAATCATTGGTGCGACCGCACGGAGAATAAAGTGTGCAGATGTTAGAACACCGTGTGCAGATGTTAGAACACCGTGTGCAGATGTTAGAACACCGTGTGCAGATGTTAGAACACCGTGTGCAGATGTTAGAACACCGTGTGCAGATGTTAGAACACCGTGTACAGTTCTGGTCACCACAGTACAAAAAGGATATTGCAGCTATTGAAAGGATCCAGAATGATTGAGGGGATGGAGAGATTGGATTATGAGGAACGATGATGTAAATTGGGAATATTCTCACTGGGAAAGAGAAGGTTGAGAGGTGATCTGATTCCAGTTTTTTACGATTCTAAAGAGACTGGATAATGTCGACCATGACCAGCTGTTTCACCTTAGAATCATAGAAAGGTTACAGCACGGAAGGAGGCCATTCAGCCCATCGAGTCCGCGCCGGCTCTATGCAAGAGTGATCCAGCTAGTCCCACTCTGCCGCCCTGTCCCCGTCGACCTTGTCCAGAACAGTAGAACCCGAGGACACGGCCTGCGCTCGAAGGGGGTCAATTCAAAACTCATCTGTGGGAACAATATTTCAGTGAGTGAGTGGTCAATCTATGGAACAGGTTCCCCAGGGAGACGGTGGGAACAGTTAGTATTGATTCACTCAAATACAAATTACATCGATTTCATTCAGAAATAATATTTTGTGATCCGGTATCTGAGTAATTTGAGACAAGACGTGTGCTGAGTGTAACAGGCTCGGGAGGAACAGGGGACTTTGGACCTATGGTTCCCAAAGCTCTCCCCCACTGGGGGTTTTCCTCACCTCATGTCTGGGTCCGTTGGAGACTCATTGACGGAGATTGATTGCTGTGATTGGTCAATAACTCCATTATCATTGGATCGTGTGATTACCAGGATGGTAGAAGGTGAACGAGATCGACCTCGGTCTTTTCCCCTCCAGTAATTCCTATGGACGGCCATCAAACCAATCCCAGACAAACAGAAATACCACATTCTTCTCCCATCTGGCGTGACTCCGTCACACAGCAGACTCCGCACGGTTACAGACACAAAACAATCCAATCACAATAAAGTCAGTCATTGACCGGGAGCCTGAAATTTACACACAGTCACAAACTGTGACGATGGGGAGCTCACCATGGAATACTCCTCAGAATCAGTTTCTTTCTTGGACACACAAATCTCCATCAAAGACGGGCACCTCAGCACCTCACTCTACCGCAAGCCCACGGACAACCTCACGATGCTCCACTTTTCCAGCTTCCACCCTAACCACGTCAAAGAGGCCATCCCCTATGGACAGGCCCTGCGAATACACAGGGTCTGCTCAGACGAGGAGGAACGCGATGGACACCGACAGACGCTGAAAGACGCCCTCGTAAGAACGGGATATGACGCTCGACTCATCGATCGACAGTTCCGACGGGCCACAGCGAAGAATCGCATAGACCTCCTCAGAAGACTAACACGGGACGCAACCAACAGAGTACCCTTCGTCGTCCAGTACTTCCCCGGAGCGGAGAAACTACGCCATGTTCTCCGCAGCCTTCAACATGTCATCGATGACAACAAACACCTCGCTATGGCCATCCCCACACCTCCACTACTCGCCTTCAAACAGCCACCCAACCTCAAACAGACCATCGTTCGCAGCAAATTACCCAGCTTTCAGGAGAACAGCGTCCACGACACCATACAACCCTGCCACGGCAACCTCTGCAAGACATGCCAGATCATCGACACAGACACCACCATCACACGAGAGGACACTACCCACCAGGTACATGGTTCATACTCCTGTGACTCGGCCAACGTTGTCTACCTCATACGTTGCAGGAAAGGATGCCCCAGAGCATGGTACATTGGCGAGACCATGCAGACACTGCGACAACGGATGAACGGACACCGCGCAACAATCGCCAGACAGGAGGGTTCCCTCCCAGTCGGGGAACACTTCAGCAGTCAATGACATTCAGCCACCGATTTTTGGGTAAGCGTTCTCCAAGGCGGCCTTCGAGACACACGACAACGCAAAATCGTCGATCAGAAATTGATAGCCAAGTTCTGCACCCATGAGGACGGCCTCAACCGGGATCTTGGGTTCATGTCACGCTACACGTAACCCCACCAGCGGGAAAAAAGTTATCTGTTTTTAACACAATGGGTCATTCTCTGTCTTTCTCTTCCTTTCGGATGTTTCTCTCTCTCTATCTGTCTGTCTTTTTTGTTCTGGCCGTTTGTATATTCGGTGGTCCTGTAGGTAACATCACTCTGTCTGAACACTTTGATTGCCTTGACAACGGGCAGTTGGAAAGATTATCTGCAATCACCAGGTATTGTTCTCTGAAAATAAATGCGGTAACCTTCCATGGAATCCCACACTTGCTCACCTGACGAAAGAGAAAGCCTCCGAAAGCTTGTGATTTTCAAATAAAACAGTTGGACTATAACCTGGTGTTGTAAGATTCCTTACATTTGTCCACCCCAGTCCATCACCGGCATCTCCACATCATTGTTAAACAGTGTTAGTGACTGACTGCTTCTCATCTCCTTTCTGTGTGAGTGAGTGAGCTGGACGTGTATTGAAGGGGAGGAGAGACAGGGACAGGGTGACAGGGAGATAACTCGACCTTCCAACTCCTGCCTGGACTGAGCCTTCGACACAACAGTCAGGGTTTCCGTTGGGAAATGCTGTCTGTTTAGAGAAGGTTGTGAGAGGGAGGGAAAAATATAACTGGGGGAGTGAGTCTAACAACAGGCCCCACAGTGTGTCCCTCAGTCCAGGGGGAGTGAACAATATAACTGGGGGAGTGAGTCTAACAACAGGGCCCACAGTGTGTCCCTCAGTCCAGGGGGAGTGAACAATATAACTGGGGGAGTGAGTCTAACAACAGGCCCCATAGTGTGTCCCTCAGTCCAGGGGGAGTGAACAATATAACTGGGGGAGTGAGTCTAACAACAGGGCCCACAGTGTGTCCCTCAGTCCAGGGGGAGTGAACAATATAACTGGGGGAGTGAGTCTAACAACAGGCCCCACAGTGTGTCCCTCAGTCCAGGGGGAGTGAACAATATAACTGGGGGAGTGAGTCTAACAACAGGCCCCACAGTGTGTCCCTCAGTCCATAGAATCATCGAATATTACAGCACCGAAGGAGGCCAATCGGTCCATCGAGCCTGTGCCGGCTCTTTGAAAGAGCTATCCAATTAGTCCCACTCCCCCTGCTCTTTCCCCATAACCCTGTAAATTTTTCCTTTTCAAGTATTTATCCAATTCCCTTTTGAAAGTTATTATTGAATCTGCTTCCACCGCCCTTTCAGGCAGCACATTCCAGATCAGAACAACTCGCTGTGTAAAAAAAATTCTCCTCATCTCCGCTCTGGATTTTTCACCAATTACCTGAAATCTGTGTCCTCTGGTTACAGACCCTCCTGCCACTGGAAACAGTTTCTCCTTATTTACTCGATCAAAACCCTTTCCGGGGGCAGGGGGTTCTGGGGAAGGGTGAAGTACTGCAGTGGTCTGGGGGAGGGGATCGGGGGTGAGTCAGGGTGGGTCTGGTGGGAGGACAGTTGATTGGGGTGGGTCTGGTGGGGTTCAGGGGGAGGTTCTGGTGGGGTGTGTTGGGGGTCTGGTAGGAGATCGGGGGGGGTTTGGGGTGGGTCTGGTGGGAGGACAGTAGGTTGGGGTGGGTCTGGTGGGGTTCGGGGGGAGGCTCTGGTGGGGGGTGTTGGGAGTCTGGTGGGAGATCGGGGGGGTTTGGAGTGGGTCTGGTGGGGTTCGGGGGGAGGTTCTGGTGGGGGGTGTTGGGAGTCTGGTGGGAGATCGGGGGGGTGGGTTTGGGGTGGGTCTGGTGGGGTTCAGTTGGGGGGGGGCTCTGATGCGGGGTCCGGGAGGGTCAGATATCAATGGTTCAGGGAAGGTCTCCAAATAATATACTCAAGCTGATCTTTTTTTTATTCATTCACGGGATGTGGGCATCGCTGGCGAGGCCAGCATTTATTGCCCATCCCTAATTGCCCTTGAGAAGGTGGTGGTGAGCCGCCTTCTTGAACCGCTGCAGTCCGTGTGGTGACGGTTCTCCCACAGTGCTGTTAGGTAGGGAGTTCCAGGATTTTGACCCAGAAACAACAAAGGAACAGCCGATATATTTCCAAGTCGGGATGGTGTGTGACTTGGAGGGGAACGTGCAGGTGGTGTTGTTCCCATGCGCCTGCTGCTCTTGTCCTTCTAGGTGGTGGAGGTCGCGGGTTTGGGAGGTGCTGTCGAAGAAGCCTTGGCGAGTTGCTGCAGTGCATCCTGTGGATGGTACACACTGCAGACACGGTGCGCCGGTGGTGAAGGGAGTGAATGTTTAGGGTGGTGGATGGGGTGCCAATCAAGCGGGCTGCTTTGTCCTGGATGGTGTCGAGCTTCTTGAGTGTTGTTGGAGCTGCACTCATTCAAGCAAGTGGAGAGTATTCCATCACACTCCTGACTTGTGCCTTGTAGATGGTGGAAAGGCTTTGGGGAGTCAGGAGGTGAGTCACTCACCACAGAATACCCAGCCTCTGACCTGCTCTTGTAGCCACAGTATTTCTCCGGCTGGTCCAGTTAAGTTTCTAGTCAATGGTGACCCCCAGGATGTTGATGGTGGGGGATTCGGCGATGGTAATGCCATTGAATGTCAAGGGGAGGTGGTTAGACTCTCTCTTGTTGGAGATGGTCATTGCCTGGCACTTGTCTAGTGCGAATGTTACTTGCCACTTATCAGCCCAAGCCTGGATGTTGTCCAGGTCTTGCTGCATGCGGGCTCGGACTGAAACACGGGCACACTGACAGTGCACCTTCGGGGCTTAATGGGTCAAATTATGAGGACAGGTTGCATAAACCAGGCTTGTATTCCCTCGAGTTTAGAAGATTGAGGGGAGATCTGATCGAGGTGTTTAAAATGACAAAGGGAATCGATAGGGTAGATGGAGAGAAACTATTTCCTCTGGTGGGAGAGTCCAGAACAAGGGGGAATAATCTTAAAATTAGAGCTTGGCCGTTCAGGGGTGATGTCAGGAAGCATTTCTTCACACAAAGGGGAGTGGAAATCTGGAACTCTCTCCCCCAAAAGGCTGTGGATGCTGGGGGTCAATTGGAGCTTTCAAGACTGAGATCGATAGATTTTTGTTGGGTGAGGGTATCGAGGGACACGGAGCAAAGGCGGGTAAATGGAGTTGAGGTACAGATCAGCCATGATCTAATTGAATGGGGAACAGGCTCGAGGGGCTGAATGGCCTCCTGCTGTTCCGATGTTCCCGACAGTGTTTGCTTCACTCACCAATACTCCCCTCCCCTCTCCTCACACTGTCCCCTCAGTATTTCAATCAAACCTCAACCATGTTTTGTTCTCTGGAGAAGCAACTTTACATCAATTATTAACAGACTTTCCGGGGAGAGAAGGTGAGCGATATAATCAGTAACAAGGCCATGGATTCAGTTGGTCAGCTGACATTGAACATCATGTCCTGGAGATGCTGAAATATTGATCGTAACCCCTTCATTCTGCTGTCGAGAGACTTTGGTAAAATTAGTGATATTGCGGGAAGTGGAGCCCAGAATGTGAGTCAGACTGGGTGAAACCGCGGCCTTTTATATAAATATAGCCCATTATCTGAACTCGAACCTGAGCTCCGACACTCCAGAGAAACACGTCCATCAGCTCACAGGAAAAGATTTTAAAGCAATGCAGAGATTTCAAATCCTGGAACTGTATTAAAGGGGCTTTCGGCCCTCACGGAGTTTTAACCTCAGCTCAGTGTCTACAACAGGATCACTGGAATCTCTGCTTCACAGGAGACAATCTGCACTGGGCCTCAACTTAGCCCCCAGACCTCACCCTGCACTCCCCCATGACCTTCTGACTTCGAGGTGAAAGTTCACCACTGAGCCAAGGCTGACAGGTGAAACACGGTTAGTCTGATGGAGCTAAACGCAGCAGCCATTTTGTGCACAGCAAGATCCAACAGACAGCGTTGTGATGAGCTGTTTGTGTTGATGTTGGATGGGAGGAGTGTTGGCCGGGACACCGGGAGGTCTCACTGATCGTCCAATAATAAATGTTTCCTCATGCTGTGTGGAGCCGGGTTCGAAGGTCGATTGCACAGGTCCCTCTCGGGTCACGACTCTCAGGCCTCGGGCCTTCACAAGTCAGGACACCAGGGCCTGGCAGGCAGTCCCCACTCCCAACAACAAACAGAACATCAGTGTAAACAGGGTTAGGGTCAGACGGCCGATAAAGGTACAGAGCAGCAGAAACAACAACAGCAACAACAACAACCTGCATTTATATAGCGCCTTTAATGTAGGAAAACATCCCAAGGCCCTTCACAGGAGCGATTATCAGACACAAACTGACACCGAGTCACAGAAGGAGATATTAGGACAGGAGACCAAAAACTTGGTCAAAGAGGTAGGTTTTAAGGAGCATCTTCGAGGAGGAGAGAGAGGTGGAGAGGGGGAGGGAGGGAATTCCAGAGCTTAGGGCCCAGGCAGCTGAAGGCACGGCCGCCAATGGTGGAGCGATTAAAATCGGGGATGGACAAGAGGCCAGAATTGGAGGAGGTCACAGAGATCTGGGAGGGTTGTAGAGTTGGGGGGAGGTTACAGAGATCTCGGAGGGTTGTAGGGTTGGGGGGAGGTTACAGAGATCTCGGAGGGTTGTAGGTTTGGGGGAGGTTACAGAGATCTCGGAGGGTTGTAGGGTTGGGGGAGGTGACAGAGATCTCGGAGGGTTGTAGGGTTGACGAGGTTACAGAGATCTCGGAGGGTTGTAGGGTTGATGAGGTTACAGAGATCTCGGAGGGTTGTAGGGTTGACGAGGTTACAGAGATCTCGGAGGGTTGTAGGGTTGACGAGGTTACAGAGATCTCGGAGGGTTGTAGGGTTGACGAGGTTACAGAGATCTCGGAGGGCTGCAGGGTTCGGGGAGGTTACAGAGATCTCGGAGGGTTGTAGGGTTGACGAGGTTACAGAGATCTCGGAGGGTTGTCGGGTTGGGGGAGGTTACAGAGATCTCGGAGGGTTGTCGGGTTGACGAGGTTACAGAGATCTCGGAGGGTTGTAGGGTTGACGAGGTTACAGAGATCTCGGAGGGTTGTAGGGTTGACGAGGTTACAGAGATCTCGGAGGGTTGTAGGGTTGACGAGGTTACAGAGATAGGGAGGGGAGAGGCCATGGAGGGATTTGAACACGAGGATGAGAATTTTAAAATCTGCAGCATCTGTGCAGGAATTGCTGTCTTTGCACCAACACTACAGCCAGAGTCTGAATCCTTTCTCACCCTGCAGTCTTTCCGTCTCACTCACCCACTCACATTGAATACTGAATCAGAGAACAGAATCAGAGAACAGAAGTTCAGGAGAGGGAACAGATTGGGAGAGAAGGAGCGAGGACACGAGTAAAAAACAGTTACAGAATAAAAAATATACAAACTACGAGATACCGGCCGAACAACAAGGCTCCGTTTCTCAGGCGTAAACCGGCCAACTCAGGTCCCAATATGGCGGCAGGAAGTTAATATTTATCCTCAACCAACATCAACAGAGTGCAGAAAAGATTTACTGGGATGCTACCGGGACTTGATGGTTTGACTTATAGGGAGAGGTTGGATAGAATGAGACTTTTTTCCCTGGAGAGTAGGAGGTTGAGGGGTGATCTTATAGAAGTATATAAAATAATGAGGGGCATAGATAAGGTAGGTAGTCAAAATCTTTTCCCAAAGGTCGGGGAGTCTATAACGAGGGGGCATAGATTTAAGGTGAGAGGGGAGAGATACAAAAGGGTCCAGAGGGGCAATTTTTTCACTCAAAGGGTGGTGAGTGTCTGGAACGAGCTGCCAGAGGCAGGAGTGGAGGCGGGTACAATTTTGTCTTTAGAAAGCATTTGGACAGTTACATGGGTAAGATGGGTATAGAGGGATATGGGCCAAGTGCAGGCAATTGGGACTAGTTTAGTGGTATAAACTGGGCGACATGGACATGTTGGGCCGAAGGGCCTGTTTCCATGTTGTAAACTATGATCATTAAAACAGATTATCGGGTCATTTATCACATTGCTGTTTGTGGGATCTTGCTGTGCGCAAATTGGCTGCCACATTTCCTACATTACAACAGTGACCACACTTCAAAAAGTACCTCATTGGCTGTGAAGCGATTTGGGACGTCCTGAGGATGTGAAAGGCGCTATAGAAATGCAAGTTCTTTGTTTCTTTCTTCAAAGCCAATGAAGGACTTTTTTTGAAGTGCAGTCACTGTTGTAATGACATAAATGACCAGATCATCTGTTTTTGATGTTGGTTGAGGGATAAATATTGGCCAGGACACTGGGGAGACTCCCCGACTCTTCCTCGAAATAGTAACCCTGGGATCGTTCACGCCCACCCGAGAGGGCAGATGGGACCTCGGTTTAACATCTCATCCAAAAGACGGCACCTCCGACAGTGCAGCGCTCCCTCAGTACTCACCCTCTGACAGTGCAGCACTGCCTCAGTGCTGACCCTCCAACAATACAGCACTCCCTCAGTACTGACGCTCCGAGAATGCAGCACTCCCTCAGTACTGACCCTCCGACAATGCAGCACTCACTCAGTACTGACCCTCCGACAGTGCAGCACTCCCTCAGTACTGACCCTCCGACAGTGCAGCACTCCCTCAGTACTGACCCTCCGACAGTGCAGCACTCCCTCAGTACTGACCCTCTGACAGTGCAGCACTCCCTCAGTACTGACCCTCCGACAGTGCAGCACTCCCTCAGGACTGACCCTCCGACAATGCAGCACTCCCTCAGTGCTGACCCTCCGACTGTGCCGCACTCCCTCAGTACTGACCCTCCGACTGTGCCGCACTCCCTCAGTACTGACCCTCCGACAGTGCCGCACTCCCTCAGTACTGACCCTCCGACAGTGCAGCACTCCCTCAGTACTGACCCTCCGACAGTGCAGCACTCCCTCAGTACTGACCCACCGACAGTGCAGCACTCCCTCAGTACTGACCCTCCGACAGTGCAGCCCTCCCTCAGTACTGACCCACCGACAGCGCGGCACTCCCTCAGTACTGACCCTCCGACAGTGCAGCACTCCCTCAGTACTGACCCTCCGACAGTGCAGCACTCCCTCAGTACTGACCCACCGACAGCGCGGCACTCCCTCAGTACTGACCCTCCGACAGTGCAGCACTCCCTCAGTACTGACCCTCCGACAGTGCAGCACTCCCTCAGTACTGACCCTCCGACAGTGCAGCACTCCCTCAGTACTGACCCTCCGACAGTGCAGCACTCCCTCAGTACTGACCCTCCGACAGTGCAGCACTCCCTCAGTACTGACCCTCCGACAGTGCTGCACTCCCTCAGTACTGACCCTCCGACAGTGCAGCGCTCCCTCAGTACTGACCCTCTCACAGTGCAGCACTCCCTCAGTACTGACCCTCCGACAGTGCAGCACTCCCTCAGTACTGACCCTCCGACAGTGCAGCACTCCCTCAGTACTGACCCTCCGACAGTGCAGCACTCCCTCAGTACTGACCCTCTCACAGTGCAGCACTCCCTCAGTACTGACCCTCCGACAGTGCAGCACTCCCTCAGGACTGACCCTCCGACAGTGCAGCACTCCCTCAGTACTGACCCTCCGACAGTGCAGCACTCCCTCAGGACTGACCCTCCGACAGTGCAGCACTCCCTCAGGACTGACCCTCCGACAGTGCAGCACTCCCTCAATACCGGCCTGGAGCGGGGCTTGAACCCACGACCTTCTAACTCAGAGGTCAGAGTGCGACCCACTGAGAATCTCACACAGTGACACCCGGTCCGGTCTCACTGGGCCCGGGCAGTGTTTCACACACAGTGACACCCGGTCCGGTCTCACTGGGTCCGGACAGTGTTTCACACACAGTGACACCCGGTCCGGTCTCACTGGGTCCGGACAGTGTTTCACACACAGTGACACCCGGTCCGGTCTCACTGGGCCCGGACAGTGTTTCACACACAGTGACACCCGGTCCGGTCTCACTGGGCCCGGGCAGTGTTTCACACACAGTGACACCCGGTCCGGTCTCACTGGGTCCGGACAGTGTTTCACACACAGTGACACCCGGTCCGGTCTCACTGGGTCCGGACAGTGTTTCACACACAGTGACACCCGGTCCGGTCTCACTGGGTCCGGACAGTGTTTCACACACAGTGACACCCGGTCCGGTCTCACTGGGCCCGGGCAGTGTTTCACACACAGTGACACCCGGTCCGGTCTCACTGGGTCCGGGCAGTGTTTCACACACAGTGACACCCGGTCCGGTCTCACTGGGCCCGGGCAGTGTTTCACACACAGTGACACCCGGTCCGGTCTCACTGGGCCCGGGCAGTGTTTCACACACAGTGACACCCGGTCCGGTCTCACTGGGTCCGGACAGTGTTTCACACACAGTGACACCCGGTCCGGTCTCACTGGGTCCGGACAGTGTTTCACACACAGTGACACCCGGTCCGGTCTCACTGGGTCCGGACAGTGTTTCACACACAGTGACACCCGGTCCGGTCTCACTGGGCCCGGGCAGTGTTTCACACACAGTGACACCCGGTCCGGTCTCACTGGGCCCGGGCAGTGTTTCACACACAGTGACACCCGGTCCGGTCTCACTGGGCCCGGGCAGTGTTTCACACACAGTGACACCCGGTCCGGTCTCACTGGGTCCGGACAGTGTTTCACACACAGTGACACCCGCTCCGGTCTCACTGGGCCCGGACAGTGTTTCACACACAGTGACACCCGGTCCGGTCTCACTGGGTCCGGACAGTGTTTCACACACAGTGACACCCGGTCCGTTCTCACTGGGTCCGGACAGTGTTTCACACACAGTGACACCCGGTCCGGTCTCACTGGGCCCGGACAGTGTTTCACACACAGTGACACCCGGTCCGGTCTCACTGGGCCCGGGCAGTGTTTCACACACAGTGACACCCGGTCCGGTCTCACTGGGTCCGGGCAGTGTTTCACACACAGTGACACCCGGTCCGGTCTCACTGGGTCCGGGCAGTGTTTCACACACAGTGACACCCGGTCCGGTCTCACTGGGTCCGGACAGTGTTTCACACACAGTGACACCCGGTCCGGTCTCACTGGGTCCGGACAGTGTTTCACACACAGTGACACCCGGTCCGGTCTCACTGGGTCCGGACAGTGTTTCACACACAGTGACACCCGGTCCGGTCTCACTGGGTCCGGACAGTGTTTCACACACAGTGACACCCGGTCCGGTCTCACTGGGCCCGGGCAGTGTTTCACACACAGTGACACCCGGTCCGGTCTCACTGGGCCCGGGCAGTGTATCACACACAGTGACACCCGGTCCGGTCTCACTGGGTCCGGGCAGTGTTTCACACACAGTGACACCCGGTCCGGTCTCACTGGGTCCGGGCAGTGTTTCACACACAGTGACACCCGCTCCGGTCTCACTGGGTCCGGGCAGTGTTTCACACACAGTGACACCCGGTCCGGTCTCACTGGGCCCGGGCAGTGTTTCACACACAGTGACACCCGGTCCGGTCTCACTGGGCCCGGGCAGTGTTTCACACACAGTGACACCCGGTCCGGTCTCACTGGGTCCGGGCAGTGTTTCACACACAGTGACACCCGGTCCGGTCTCACTGGGTCCGGGCAGTGTTTCACACACAGTGACACCCGGTCCGGTCTCACTGGGTCCGGACAGTGTTTCACACACAGTGACACCCGGTCCGGTCTCACTGGGTCCGGACAGTGTTTCACACACAGTGACACCCGGTCCGGTCTCACTGGGCCCGGGCAGTGTTTCACACACAGTGACACCCGGTCCGGTCTCACTGGGTCCGGGCAGTGTTTCACACACAGTGACACCCGGTCCGGTCTCACTGGGTCCGGGCAGTGTTTCACACACAGTGACACCCGGTCCGGTCTCACTGGGCCCGGGCAGTGTTTCACACACAGTGACACCCGGTCCGGTCTCACTGGGCCCGGGCAGTGTTTCACACACAGTGACACCCGGTCCGGTCTCACTGGGTCCGGGCAGTGTTTCACACACAGTGACACCCGGTCCGGTCTCACTGGGTCCGGACAGTGTTTCACACACAGTGACACCCGGTCCGGTCTCACTGGGTCCGGACAGTGTTTCACACACAGTGACACCCGGTCCGGTCTCACTGGGCCCGGACAGTGTTTCACACACAGTGACACCCGGTCCGGTCTCACTGGGCCCGGACAGTGTTTCACACACAGTGACACCCGGTCCGGTCTCACTGGGTCCGGACAGTGTTTCACACACAGTGACACCCGGTCCGGTCTCACTGGGTCCGGGCAGTGTTTCACACACAGTGACACCCGGTCCGGTCTCACTGGGTCCGGGCAGTGTTTCACACACAGTGACACCCGGTCCGGTCTCACTGGGTCCGGGCAGTGTTTCACACACAGTGACACCCGGTCCGGTCTCACTGGGTCCGGGCAGTGTTTCACACACAGTGACACCCGGTCCGGTCTCACTGGGCCCGGGCAGTGTTTCACACACAGTGACACCCGGTCCGCTCTCACTGGGCCCGGACAGTGTTTCACACACAGTGACACCCGGTCCGGTCTCACTGGGCCCGGGCAGTGTTTCACACACAGTGACACCCGGTCCGGTCTCACTGGGCCCGGACAGTGTTTCACACACAGTGACACCCGGTCCGGTCTCACTGGGTCCGGACAGTGTTTCACACACAGTGACACCCGGTCCGGTCTCACTGGGCCCGGGCAGTGTTTCACACACAGTGACACCCGGTCCGGTCTCACTGGGCCCGGGCAGTGTTTCACACACAGTGACACCCGGTCCGGTCTCACTGGGCCCGGGCAGTGTTTCACACACAGTGACACCCGGTCCGGTCTCACTGGGCCCGGGCAGTGTTTCACACACAGTGACACCCGGTCCGGTCTCACTGGGCCCGGACAGTGTTTCACACACAGTGACACCCGGTCCGGTCTCACTGGGTCCGGACAGTGTTTCACACACAGTGACACCCGGTCCGGTCTCACTGGGTCCGGGCAGTGTTTCACACACAGTGACACCCGGTCCGGTCTCACTGGGTCCGGGCAGTGTTTCACACACAGTGACACCCGGTCCGGTCTCACTGGGTCCGGGCAGTGTTTCACACACAGTGACACCCGGTCCGGTCTCACTGGGTCCGGGCAGTGTTTCACACACAGTGACACCCGGTCCGGTCTCACTGGGTCCGGACAGTGTTTCACACACAGTGACACCCGGTCCGGTCTCACTGGGTCCGGACAGTGTTTCACACACAGTGACACCCGGTCCGGTCTCACTGGGTCCGGACAGTGTTTCACACACAGTGACACCCGGTCCGGTCTCACTGGGCCCGGGCAGTGTTTCACACACAGTGACACCCGGTCCGGTCTCACTGGGTCCGGACAGTGTTTCACACACAGTGACACCCGGTCCGGTCTCACTGGGTCCGGACAGTGTTTCACACACAGTGACACCCGGTCCGGTCTCACTGGGTCCGGACAGTGTTTCACACACAGTGACACCCGGTCCGGTCTCACTCGGTCCGGACAGTGTTTCACACACAGTGACACCCGGTCCGGTCTCACTGGGTCCGGACAGTGTTTCACACACAGTGACACCCGGTCCGGTCTCACTGGGCCCGGGCAGTGTTTCACACACAGTGACACCCGGTCCGGTCTCACTGGGTCCGGGCAGTGTATCACACACAGTGACACCCGGTCCGGTCTCACTGGGTCCGGGCAGTGTTTCACACACAGTGACACCCGGTCCGGTCTCACTGGGTCCGGGCAGTGTTTCACACACAGTGACACCCGCTCCGGTCTCACTGGGTCCGGGCAGTGTTTCACACACAGTGACACCCGGTCCGGTCTCACTGGGCCCGGGCAGTGTTTCACACACAGTGACACCCGGTCCGGTCTCACTGGGTCCGGGCAGTGTTTCACACACAGTGACACCCGGTCCGGTCTCACTGGGTCCGGGCAGTGTTTCACACACAGTGACACCCGGTCCGGTCTCACTGGGTCCGGACAGTGTTTCACACACAGTGACACCCGGTCCGGTCTCACTGGGTCCGGACAGTGTTTCACACACAGTGACACCCGGTCCGGTCTCACTGGGCCCGGGCAGTGTTTCACACACAGTGACACCCGGTCCGGTCTCACTGGGCCCGGACAGTGTTTCACACACAGTGACACCCGGTCCGGTCTCACTGGGTCCGGACAGTGTTTCACACACAGTGACACCCGGTCCGGTCTCACTGGGTCCGGGCAGTGTTTCACACACAGTGACACCCGGTCCGGTCTCACTGGGTCCGGGCAGTGTTTCACACACAGTGACACCCGGTCCGGTCTCACTGGGTCCGGGCAGTGTTTCACACACAGTGACACCCGGTCCGGTCTCACTGGGCCCGGGCAGTGTTTCACACACAGTGACACCCGGTCCGGTCTCACTGGGCCCGGGCAGTGTTTCACACACAGTGACACCCGGTCCGGTCTCACTGGGTCCGGACAGTGTTTCACACACAGTGACACCCGGTCCGGTCTCACTGGGCCCGGGCAGTGTTTCACACACAGTGACACCCGGTCCGGTCTCACTGGGCCCGGACAGTGTTTCACACACAGTGACACCCGGTCCGGTCTCACTGGGCCCGGACAGTGTTTCACACACAGTGACACCCGGTCCGGTCTCACTGGGCCCGGGCAGTGTTTCACACACAGTGACACCCGGTCCGGTCTCACTGGGTCCGGGCAGTGTTTCACACACAGTGACACCCGGTCCGGTCTCACTGGTCCCGGACAGTGTTTCACACACAGTGACACCCGGTCCGGTCTCACTGGGTCCGGACAGTGTTTCACACACAGTGACACCCGGTCCGGTCTCACTGGGCCCGGACAGTGTTTCACACACAGTGACACCCGGTCCGGTCTCACTGGGCCCGGACAGTGTTTCACACACAGTGACACCCGGTCCGGTCTCACTGGGTCCGGACAGTGTTTCACACACAGTGACACCCGGTCCGGTCTCACTGGGTCCGGGCAGTGTTTCACACACAGTGACACCCGGTCCGGTCTCACTGGGTCCGGACAGTGTTTCACACACAGTGACACCCGGTCCGGTCTCACTGGGTCCGGGCAGTGTTTCACACACAGTGACACCCGGTCCGGTCTCACTGGGTCCGGGCAGTGTTTCACACACAGTGACACCCGGTCCGGTCTCACTGGGCCCGGGCAGTGTTTCACACACAGTGACACCCGGTCCGCTCTCACTGGGTCCGGACAGTGTTTCACACACAGTGACACCCGGTCCGGTCTCACTGGGCCCGGGCAGTGTTTCACACACAGTGACACCCGGTCCGGTCTCACTGGGTCCGGACAGTGTTTCACACACAGTGACACCCGGTCCGGTCTCACTGGGCCCGGGACAGTGTTTCACACACAGTGACACCCGGTCCGGTCTCACTGGGCCCGGGCAGTGTTTCACACACAGTGACACCCGGTCCGGTCTCACTGGGCCCGGACAGTGTTTCACACACAGTGACACCCGGTCCGGTCTCACTGGGCCCGGACAGTGTTTCACACACAGTGACACCCGGTCCGGTCTCACTGGGTCCGGACAGTGTTTCACACACAGTGACACCCGGTCCGGTCTCACTGGGTCCGGCAGTGTTTCACACACAGTGACACCCGGTCCGGTCTCACTGGGTCCGGGCAGTGTTTCACACACAGTGACACCCGGTCCGGTCTCACTGGGTCCGGGCAGTGTTTCACACACAGTGACACCCGGTCCGGTCTCACTGGGTCCGGGCAGTGTTTCACACACAGTGACACCCGGTCCGGTCTCACTGGGCCCGGGCAGTGTTTCACACACAGTGACACCCGGTCCGCTCTCACTGGGCCCGGGCAGTGTTTCACACACAGTGACACCCGGTCCGGTCTCACTGGGTCCGGGCAGTGTTTCACACACAGTGACACCCGGTCCGGTCTCACTGGGCCCGGGCAGTGTTTCACACACAGTGACACCCGGTCCGGTCTCACTGGGCCCGGGCAGTGTTTCACACACAGTGACACCCGGTCCGGTCTCACTGGGTCCGGGCAGTGTTTCACACACAGTGACACCCGGTCCGGTCTCACTGGGCCCGGGCAGTGTTTCACACACAGTGACACCCGGTCCGGTCTCACTGGGTCCGGGCAGTGTTTCACACACAGTGACACCCGGTCCGGTCTCACTGGGCCCGGGCAGTGTTTCACACACAGTGACACCCGGTCCGGTCTCACTGGGCCCGGACAGTGTTTCACACACAGTGACACCCGGTCCGGTCTCACTGGGTCCGGACAGTGTTTCACACACAGTGACACCCGGTCCGGTCTCACTGGGTCCGGACAGTGTTTCACACACAGTGACACCCGGTCCGGTCTCACTGGGCCCGGACAGTGTTTCACACACAGTGACACCCGGTCCGGTCTCACTGGGTCCGGACAGTGTTTCACACACAGTGACACCCGGTCCGGTCTCACTGGGTCCGGACAGTGTTTCACACACAGTGACACCCGGTCCGGTCTCACTGGGCCCGGACAGTGTTTCACACACAGTGACACCCGGTCCGGTCTCACTGGGCCCGGGCAGTGTTTCACACACAGTGACACCCGCTCCGGTCTCACTGGGTCCGGGCAGTGTTTCACACACAGTGACACCCGGTCCGGTCTCACTGGGCCCGGGCAGTGTTTCACACACAGTGACACCCGGTCCGGTCTCACTGGGCCCGGGCAGTGTTTCACACACAGTGACACCCGGTCCGGTCTCACTGGGCCCGGGCAGTGTTTCACACACAGTGACACCCGGTCCGGTCTCACTGGGTCCGGACAGTGTTTCACACACAGTGACACCCGGTCCGGTCTCACTGGGTCCGGACAGTGTTTCACACACAGTGACACCCGGTCCGGTCTCACTGGGCCCGGACAGTGTTTCACACACAGTGACACCCGGTCCGGTCTCACTGGGTCCGGGCAGTGTTTCACACACAGTGACACCCGGTCCGGTCTCACTGGGTCCGGGCAGTGTTTCACACACAGTGACACCCGGTCCGGTCTCACTGGGCCCGGGACAGTGTTTCACACACAGTGACACCCGGTCCGGTCTCACTGGGCCCGGGCAGTGTTTCACACACAGTGACACCCGGTCCGGTCTCACTGGGCCCGGGCAGTGTTTCACACACAGTGACACCCGGTCCGGTCTCACTGGGCCGGACAGTGTTTCACACACAGTGACACCCGGTCCGGTCTCACTGGGCCCGGACAGTGTTTCACACACAGTGACACCCGGTCCGGTCTCACTGGGCCCGGACAGTGTTTCACACACAGTGACACCCGGTCCGGTCTCACTGGGTCCGGACAGTGTTTCACACACAGTGACACCCGGTCCGGTCTCACTGGGTCCGGACAGTGTTTCACACACAGTGACACCCGGTCCGGTCTCACTGGGTCCGGGCAGTGTTTCACACACAGTGACACCCGGTCCGGTCTCACTGGGTCCGGACAGTGTTTCACACACAGTGACACCCGGTCCGGTCTCACTGGGTCCGGGCAGTGTTTCACACACAGTGACACCCGGTCCGGTCTCACTGGGTCCGGGCAGTGTTTCACACACAGTGACACCCGGTCCGGTCTCACTGGGCCCGGGCAGTGTTTCACACACAGTGACACCCGGTCCGCTCTCACTGGGTCCGGACAGTGTTTCACACACAGTGACACCCGGTCCGGTCTCACTGGGTCCGGGCAGTGTTTCACACACAGTGACACCCGGTCCGGTCTCACTGGGCCCGGGCAGTGTTTCACACACAGTGACACCCGGTCCGGTCTCACTGGGCCCGGGCAGTGTTTCACACACAGTGACACCCGGTCCGGTCTCACTGGGCCCGGGCAGTGTTTCACACACAGTGACACCCGGTCCGGTCTCACTGGGTCCGGACAGTGTTTCACACACAGTGACACCCGGTCCGGTCTCACTGGGCCCGGACAGTGTTTCACACACAGTGACACCCGGTCCGGTCTCACTGGGCCCGGACAGTGTTTCACACACAGTGACACCCGGTCCGGTCTCACTGGGCCCGGACAGTGTTTCACACACAGTGACACCCGGTCCGGTCTCACTGGGCCCGGACAGTGTTTCACACACAGTGACACCCGGTCCGGTCTCACTGGGCCCGGGCAGTGTTTCACACACAGTGACACCCCGGTCCGGTCTCACTGGGCCCGGGCAGTGTTTCACACACAGTGACACCCGGTCCGGTCTCACTGGGCCCGGGCAGTGTTTCACACACAGTGACACCCGGTCCGGTCTCACTGGGCCCGGACAGTGTTTCACACACAGTGACACCCGGTCCGGTCTCACTGGGTCCGGACAGTGTTTCACACACAGTGACACCCGGTCCGGTCTCACTGGGTCCGGACAGTGTTTCACACACAGTGACACCCGGGTCCGGTCTCACTGGGTCCGGACAGTGTTTCACACACAGTGACACCCGGTCCGGTCTCACTGGGTCCGGACAGTGTTTCACACACAGTGACACCCGGTCCGGTCTCACTGGGTCCGGGCAGTGTTTCACACACAGTGACACCCGGTCCGGTCTCACTGGGTCCGGGCAGTGTTTCACACACAGTGACACCCGGTCCGGTCTCACTGGGTCCGGGCAGTGTTTCACACACAGTGACACCCGGTCCGGTCTCACTGGGTCCCGGACAGTGTTTCACACACAGTGACACCCGGTCCGGTCTCACTGACCGGGCAGTGTTTCACACACAGTGACACCCGGTCCGGTCTCACTGGGCCCGGGCAGTGTTTCACACACAGTGACACCCGGTCCGGTCTCACTGGGCCCGGACAGTGTTTCACACACAGTGACACCCGGTCCGGTCTCACTGGTCCGGACAGTGTTTCACACACAGTGACACCGGTCCGGTCTCACTGGGTCCGGGCAGTGTTTCACACACAGTGACACCCGGTCCGGTCTCACTGGGTCCGGGCAGTGTTTCACACACAGTGACACCCGGTCCGGTCTCACTGGGTCCGGGCAGTGTTTCACACACAGTGACACCCGGTCCGGTCTCACTGGGCCCGGGCAGTGTTTCACACACAGTGACACCCGGTCCGGTCTCACTGGGCCCGGGCAGTGTTTCACACACAGTGACACCCGGTCCGGGTCTCACTGGGCCCGGCCAGTGTTTCACAC
Organism: Heptranchias perlo; assembly: GCF_035084215.1. Classification (NCBI taxonomy): domain Eukaryota; kingdom Metazoa; phylum Chordata; class Chondrichthyes; order Hexanchiformes; family Hexanchidae; genus Heptranchias; species Heptranchias perlo. The sequence goes on from NW_027138685.1 coordinate 37,444, forward strand.
ACAGTGACACCCGGTCCGGTCTCACTGGGTCCGGCCAGTGTTTCACACACAGTGACACCCGGTCCGGTCTCACTGGGTCCGGGCAGTGTTTCACACACAGTGACACCCGGTCCGGTCTCACTGGGTCCGGACAGTGTTTCACACACAGTGACACCCGGTCGGTCTCACTGGGTCCGGACAGTGTTTCACACACAGTGACAACCCGGTCCGGTCTCACTGGGCCGGGACAGTGTTTCACACACAGTGACACCCGGTCCGGTCTCACTGGGTCCGGACAGTGGTTCACACACAGTGACACCCGGTCCGGTCTCACTGGGTCCGGACAGTGTTTCACACACAGTGACACCCGGTCCGGTCTCACTGGGCCCGGGCAGTGTTTCACACACAGTGACACCCGGTCCGGTCTCACTGGGTCCGGGCAGTGTTTCACACACAGTGACACCCGGTCCGGTCTCACTGGTCCGGGACAGTGTTTCACACACAGTGACACCCGTCCGGTCTCACTGGGTCCGGGCAGTGTTTCACACACAGTGACACCCGCTCCGGTCTCACTGGGTCCGGGCAGTGTTTCACACACAGTGACACCCGGTCCGGTCTCACTGGGCCCGGGCAGTGTTTCACACACAGTGACACCCGGTCCGGTCTCACTGGGTCCGGGCAGTGTTTCACACACAGTGACACCCGGTCCGGTCTCACTGGGCCCGGGCAGTGTTTCACACACAGTGACACCCGGTCCGGTCTCACTGGGTCCGGCAGTGTTTCACACACAGTGACACCCGGTCCGGTCTCACTGGGTCCGGGCAGTGTTTCACACACAGTGACACCCGGTCCGGTCTCACA
>NW_027138686.1:0-7500 GCF_035084215.1 Heptranchias perlo
TTCTCTCTCCGATACCCGGACCCCCTGCTCTCTCTCTCTCTCTCTCTCCCCGATACCCGGACCCCCTGCTCTCTCTCTCTCTCCCCGATACCCAGACCCCCTGCTCTCTCTTTCTCTCTCCGATACCCGGACCCCCTGCTCTCTCTCTCTCCCTCTCTCCGATACCCGGACCCCTTGCTCTCTCTCTCTCTCTCTCTCTCCCCGATACCCGGACCCCTTGCTCTCTCTCTCTCTCTCTCTCTCCCCGATACCCAGACCCCCTGCTCTCTCTCTCTCTCCCGATACCCAGACCCCCTGCTCTCTCTCTCCGATACCCGGACCCCCTGCTCTCTCTCTCCGATACCCGGACCCCTGCTCTCTCTCTCCGATACCCGGACCCCCTGCTCTCTCTCTCCGATACCCGGACCCCCTGCTCTCTCTCTCTCCGATACCCGGACCCCCTGCTCTCTCTCTCCGATACCCGGACCCCCTGCTCTCTCTCTCCGATACCCGGACCCCCTGCTCTCTCTCTCTCTCTCTCCGATACCCGGACCCCCTGCTCTCTCTCTCCGATACCCGGACCCCCTGCTCTCTCTCTCCGATACCCGGACCCCTGCTCTCTCTCTCTCTCTCTCCCGATACCCGGACCCCCTGCTCTCTCTCTCTCTCTCTCTCCGATACCCGGACCCCCTGCTCTCTCTCTCTCTCTCTCTCGATACCCGGACCCCCTGCTCTCTCTCTCTCTCTCTCTCCGATACCCGGACCCCTTGCTCTCTCTCTCTCTCTCTCTCTCCGATACCCGGACCCCTGCTCTCTCTCTCTCTCTCTCCGATACCCGGACCCCCTGCTCTCTCTCTCTCTCTCTCTCCCGATACCCGGACCCCCTGCTCTCTCTCTCTCTCTCTCTCCGATACCCGGACCCCCTGCTCTCTCTCTCTCTCTCCGATACCCGGACCCCCTGCTCTCTCTCTCTCTCCGATACCCGGACCCCCTGCTCTCTCTCTCTCCGATACCCGGACCCCCTGCTCTCTCTCTCTCTCCGATACCCGGACCCCCTGCTCTCTCTCTCTCTCTCCGATACCCGGACCCCCTGCTCTCTCTCTCTCTCTCTCTGATACCCGGACCCCCTGCTCTCTCTCTCTCTCCCCGATACCCGGACCCCCTGCTCTCTCTCTCTCTCTCTCTGATACCCGGACCCCCTGCTCTCTCTCTCTCTCCCTCTCTCTCTGATACCCGGACCCCCTGCTCTCTCTCTCTCTCTCTCTCCGATACCCGGACCCCCTGCTCTCTCTCTCTCTCTCTCCGATACCCGGACCCTCAGCTCGCTCTCTCTCTCTCCGATACCCGGACCCCCTGCTCTCTCTCTCTGATACCCGGACCCCCTGCTCTCTCTCTCTGATACCCGGACCCCCTGCTCTCTCTCTCTCTCTCCCCGATACCCGGACCACCTGCTCTCTCTCTCTCTCTCTCTCCGATACCCGGACCACCTGCTCTCTCTCTCTCTCTCCCCGATACCCGGACCCCCTGCTCTCTCTCTCTCTCTCCGATACCCGGACCCCCTGCTCTCTCTCTCTCTCTCCGATACCCGGACCCCCTGCTCTCTCTCTCTCTCTCCGATACCCGGACCACCTGCTCTCTCTCTCTGATACCCGGACCCCCTGCTCTCTCTCTCTCTCTCTCTCTGATACCCGGACCCCCTGCTCTCTCTCTCTCTCTCTCTGATACCCGGACCCCCTGCTCGCTCTCTCTCTCTCCGATACCCGGACCCCCTGCTCTCTCTCTCTCTCTCCGATACCCGGACCCCCTGCTCGCTCTCTCTCTCCGATACCCGGACCCCCTGCTCTCTCTCTCTCTCTCTCCCCGATACCCGGACCCCCTGCTCGCTCTCTCTCTCTCTCTCCGATACCCGGACCCCCTGCTCTCTCTCTCTCTCCGATACCCGGACCCCCTGCTCTCTCTCTCTCTCTCCGATACCCGGACCCCCTGCTCGCTCTCCCCGATACCCGGACCCCCTGCTCTCTCTCTCTCCCTCTCTCTCTGATACCCGGACCCCCTGCTCTCTCTCTCTCTCCGATACCCGGACCCCCTGCTCTCTCTCTCTCTCCGATACCCGGACCCCCTGCTCTCTCTCTCTCTCTCTCTCCGATACCCGGACCCCCTGCTCTCTCTCTCTCTCCCCGATACCCGGACCCCCTGCTCTCTCTCTCTCTCTCTCCGATACCCGGACCCCCTGCTCTCTCTCTCTCTCCCCGATACCCGGACCCCCTGCTCTCTCTCTCTCTCTCTCCGATACCCGGACCCCCTGCTCTCTCTCTCTCTCTCTCCGATACCCGGACCCCCTGCTCTCTCTCTCTCTCTCTCCGATACCCGGACCCCCTGCTCTCTCTCTCTCTCTCTCCAATACCCGGACCCCCTGCTCTCTCTCTCTCCAATACCCGGACCCCCTTCTCTCTCTCTCTCTCCGATACCCGGACCCCCTGCTCTCTCTCTCTCTCTCTCTCCGATACCCGGACCCCCTGCTCTCTCTCTCTCTCTCTCTCCGATACCCGGACCCCCTGCTCTCTCTCTCTCTCTCTCTCTCCCCGATACCCGGACCCCCTGCTCTCTCTCTCTCTCCGATACCCGGACCCCCTGCTCTCTCTCTCTCTCCGATACCCGGACCCCCTGCTCTCTCTCTCTCTCTCCGATACCCGGACCCCCTGCTCTCTCTCTCTCTCCGATACCCGGACCCCCTGCTCTCTCTCTCTCTCTCCGATACCCGGACCCCCTGCTCTCTCTCTCTCTCTCTCCGATACCCGGACCCCCTGCGCTCTCTCTCTCTCTCTCCGATACCCGGACCCCCTGCTCTCTCTCTCTCTCCGATACCCGGACCCCCTGCTCTCTCTCTCTCTCTCCGATACCCGGACCCCCTGCTCTCTCTCTCTCTCTCCGATACCCGGACCCCCTGCTCTCTCTCTCTCTCTCCGATACCCGGACCCCCTGCTCTCTCTCTCTCTCTCTCCGATACCCGGACCCCCTGCTCTCTCTCTCTCCCCGATACCCGGACCCCCTGCTCTCTCTCTCTCTCTCTCTCCGATACCCGGACCCCCTGCTCTCTCTCTCTCTCTCTCTCCGATACCCGGACCCCCTGCTCTCTCTCTCTCTCTCCGATACCCGGACCCCCTGCTCTCTCTCTCTCTCTCTGATACCCGGACCCCCTGCTCTCTCTCTCTCTCTCTCTCTCTCCGATACCCGGACCCCCTGCTCTCTCTCTCTCTCTCCGATACCCGGACCCCCTGCTCTCTCTCTCTCCCCGATACCCGGACCCCCTGCTCTCTCTCTCTCTCTCTCTCCGATACCCGGACCCCCTGCTCGCTCTCTCTCTCCGATACCCGGACCCCCTGCTCTCTCTCTCCCCCTCTCTGATACCCGGACCCCCTGCTCTCTCTCTCTCTCTCTCTCCGATACCCGGACCCCCTGCTCTCTCTCTCTCTCTGATACCCGGACCCCCTGCTCTCTCTCTCTCTCTGATACCCAGACCCCCTGCTCTCTCTCTCCCCCTCTCTGATACCCGGACCCCCTGCTCTCTCTCTCTCTCTCTCTCTGATACCCGGACCCCCTGCTCTCTCTCTCTCTCTCTCTCCGATACCCGGACCCCCTGCTCTCTCTCTCTCTCTCTCTCCGATACCTGGACCCCCTGCGCTCTCTCTCTCTCTCCGATACCCGGACCCCCTGCTCTCTCTCTCTCTCTCTCTCTCCGATACCCGGACCCCCTGCTCTCTCTCTCTCTCCGATACCCGGACCCCCTGCTCTCTCTCTCCGATACCCGGACCCCCTGCTCTCTCTCTCTCTCTCTCTCTCCGATACCCGGACCCCCTGCTCTCTCTCTCCGATACCCGGACCCCCTGCTCTCTCTCTCTCTCTCTCTCCCCGATACCCGGACCCCCTGCTCTCTCTCTCTCTCCCCGATACCCAGACCCCCTGCTCTCTCTCCCTCTCTCCGATACCCGGACCCCTTGCTCTCTCTCTCTCTCTCTCTCCCCGATACCCGGACCCCTTGCTCTCTCTCTCTCTCTCTCTCCCCGATACCCAGACCCCCTGCTCTCTCTCTCCCCGATACCCAGACCCCCTGCTCTCTCTCTCCGATACCCGGACCCCCTGCTCTCTCTCTCCGATACCCGGACCCCCTGCTCTCTCTCTCCGATACCCGGACCCCCTGCTCTCTCTCTCCGATACCCGGACCCCCTGCTCTCTCTCTCTCCGATACCCGGACCCCCTGCTCTCTCTCTCCGATACCCGGACCCCCTGCTCTCTCTCTCCGATACCCGGACCCCCTGCTCTCTCTCTCCGATACCCGGACCCCCTGCTCTCTCTCTCTCTCTCTCCGATACCCGGACCCCCTGCTCTCTCTCTCCGATACCCGGACCCCCTGCTCTCTCTCTCCGATACCCGGACCCCTTGCTCTCTCTCTCTCTCTCTCTCCCCGATACCCGGACCCCCTGCTCTCTCTCTCTCTCTCTCCGATACCCGGACCCCCTGCTCTCTCTCTCTCTCTCTCTGATACCCGGACCCCCTGCTCTCTCTCTCTCTCTCTCTCCGATACCCGGACCCCTTGCTCTCTCTCTCTCTCTCTCTCTCCGATACCCGGACCCCTTGCTCTCTCTCTCTCTCTCCGATACCCGGACCCCCTGCTCTCTCTCTCTCTCTCTCCCCGATACCCGGACCCCCTGCTCTCTCTCTCTCTCTCTCCGATACCCGGACCCCCTGCTCTCTCTCTCTCTCTCCGATACCCGGACCCCCTGCTCTCTCTCTCTCTCTCTCTCATACCCAGACCCCCTGCTCTCTCTCTCTCTCTCTCCAATACCCGGACCCCCTGCTCTCTCTCTCTCTCTCCGATACCCGGACCCCCTGCTCTCTCTCTCTCTCTCTGATACCCGGACCCCCTGCTCTCTCTCTCTCTCTCTGTCCGATACCCGGACCCCCCGCTCTCTCTCTCTCTCTCTCTCTGATACCCGGACCCCCCGCTCTCTCTCTCTCTCTCTCTCTGATACCCGGACCCCTTGCTCTCTCTCTCTCTCTCTCCGATACCCGGACCCCCTGCTCTCTCTCTCTCTCTCTCCCCGATACCCGGACCCCCTGCTCTCTCTCTCTCTCTCTCCGATACCCGGACCCCCTGCTCTCTCTCTCTCTCTCTCTCATACCCAGACCCCCTGCTCTCTCTCTCTCTCTCTCCAATACCCGGACCCCCTGCTCTCTCTCTCTCTCTCCGATACCCGGACCCCCTGCTCTCTCTCTCTCTCTCTGATACCCGGACCCCCTGCTCTCTCTCTCTCTCTCTGTCCGATACCCGGACCCCCCGCTCTCTCTCTCTCTCTCTCTCTGATACCCGGACCCCCTGCTCTCTCTCTCTGTCCGATACCCGGACCCCCTGCTCTCTCTCTCTCCCCGATACCCAGACCCCCTGCTCTCTCTCCCCGATACCCAGACCCCCTGCTCTCTCTCTCTCTCTCCGATACCCGGACCCCCTGCTCTCTCTCTCTCTCTCTCTCCGATACCCGGACCCCCTGCTCTCTCTCTCTCTCTCTCTCCGATACCCGGACCCCCTGCTCTCTCTCTCTCTCTCTCTCCGATACCCGGACCCCCTGCTCTCTCTCTCTCTCTCTCTCCGATACCCGGACCCCCTGCTCTCTCTCTCTCTCTCTCTCCGATACCCGGACCCCCTGCTCTCTCTCTCTCTCTCTCTCTGATACCCGGACCCCCTGCTCTCTCTCTCTCTCTCTCTCCGATACCCGGACCCCCTGCTCTCTCTCTCTCTCTCTCCGATACCCGGACCCCCTGCTCTCTCTCTCTCTCTCTCTCTCTGATACCCGGACCCCCTGCTCTCTCTCTCTCTCTCTCCGATACCCGGACCCCCTGCTCTCTCTCTCTCCCCGATACCCGGACCCCCTGCTCTCTCTCTCTCCCCGATACCCGGACCCCCTGCTCTCTCTCTCTCCCCGATACCCGGACCCCCTGCTCTCTCTCTCTCCCCGATACCCGGACCCCCTGCTCTCTCTCTCTCTCTCTCTCTGATACCCGGACCCCCTGCTCTCTCTCTCTCCCCGATACCCGGACCCCCTGCTCTCTCTCTCTCTCTCTCCGATACCCGGACCCCCTGCTCTCTCTCTCTCCCCGATACCCGGACCCCCTGCTCTCTCTCTCTCTCTCTCCGATACCCGGACCCCCTGCTCTCCCTCTCTCTCTCTCCGATACCCGGACCCCCTGCTCTCTCTCTCTCTCTCTCCGATACCCGGACCCCCTGCTCTCTCTCTCTCTCTCTCCGATACCCGGACCCCCTGCTCTCTCTCTCTCTCTCTCTCCGATACCCGGACCCCTTGCTCTCTCTCTCTCTCTCTCTCTCCGATACCCGGACCCCTTGCTCTCTCTCTCTCTCTCCGATACCCGGACCCCCTGCTCTCTCTCTCTCTCTCTCCCCGATACCCGGACCCCCTGCTCTCTCTCTCTCTCTCTCCGATACCCGGACCCCCTGCTCTCTCTCTCTCTCTCCGATACCCGGACCCCCTGCTCTCTCTCTCTCTCTCTCTCATACCCAGACCCCCTGCTCTCTCTCTCTCTCTCTCCAATACCCGGACCCCCTGCTCTCTCTCTCTCTCTCCGATACCCGGACCCCCTGCTCTCTCTCTCTCTCTCTGATACCCGGACCCCCTGCTCTCTCTCTCTCTCTCTGTCCGATACCCGGACCCCCCGCTCTCTCTCTCTCTCTCTCTCTGATACCCGGACCCCCCGCTCTCTCTCTCTCTCTCTCTCTGATACCCGGACCCCTTGCTCTCTCTCTCTCTCTCCGATACCCGGACCCCCTGCTCTCTCTCTCTCTCTCTCCCCGATACCCGGACCCCCTGCTCTCTCTCTCTCTCTCTCCGATACCCGGACCCCCTGCTCTCTCTCTCTCTCTCTCTCATACCCAGACCCCCTGCTCTCTCTCTCTCTCTCTCCAATACCCGGACCCCCTGCTCTCTCTCTCTCTCTCCGATACCCGGACCCCCTGCTCTCTCTCTCTCTCTCTGATACCCGGACCCCCTGCTCTCTCTCTCTCTCTCTGTCCGATACCCGGACCCCCCGCTCTCTCTCTCTCTCTCTCTCTGATACCCGGACCCCCTGCTCTCTCTCTCTGTCCGATACCCGGACCCCCTGCTCTCTCTCTCTCCCCGATACCCAGACCCCCTGCTCTCTCTCCCCGATACCCAGACCCCCTGCTCTCTCTCTCTCTCTCCGATACCCGGACCCCCTGCTCTCTCTCTCTCTCTCTCTCCGATACCCGGACCCCCTGCTCTCTCTCTCTCTCTCTCTCCGATACCCGGACCCCCTGCTCTCTCTCTCTCTCTCTCTCTGATACCCGGACCCCCTGCTCTCTCTCTCTCTCTCTCTCCGATACCCGGACCCCCTGCTCTCTCTCTCTCTCTCTCCGATACCCGGACCCCCTGCTCTCTCTCTCTCTCTCTCTCCGATACCCGGACCCCCTGCTCTCTCTCTCTCTCTCTGATA
>NW_027138686.1:12500-38266 GCF_035084215.1 Heptranchias perlo
ATGTGTCAGATTTTTCAATGTTTGATGTTATTTAATGAGCGAACGTGCAAGGAGATATCACCTCTCACTCTCCAGGATCACTTCACTTTTCACCTGTTGAAGTGCAGTCACTGATGTTACACAATCAGGAACAGGAGACAATCAGCACACAGCCCAGATGTGTTTTAGTGGTTTTGGTTGAGGGAGAAGTCAGGACCCCAGGAGAGCTCCCTGCTCATCCCCACAGTGTGACTGTAGGTCAGGATATTGGGAGAGCTCCCTGCTCATCCCCACAGTGTGACTGTAGGTCAGGATATTGGGAGAGCTCCCTGCTCATCCCCACAGTGTGACTGTAGGTCAGGATATTGGGAGAGCTCCCTGCTCACCCTCACACGGTGACTGTAGGTCAGGATATTGGGAGAGCTCCCTGCTCATCCCCACAGTGTGACTGTAGGTCAGGATATTGGGAGAGCTCCCTGCTCACCCTCACACGGTGACTGTAGGTCAGGATATTGGGAGAGCTCCCTGCTCATCCCCACAGTGTGACTGTAGGTCAGGATATTGGGAGAGCTCCCTGCTCACCCTCACACGGTGACTGTTGGTCAGGATATTGGGAGAGCTCCCTGCTCATCCCCACAGTGTGACTGTAGGTCAGGATATTGGGAGAGCTCCCTGCTCACCCTCACAGGGTGACTGTAGGTCAGGATATTGGGAGAGCTCCCTGCTCATCCCCACAGTGTGACTGTAGGTCAGGATATTGGGAGAGCTCCCTGCTCACCCTCACTGTGTGACTGTAGGTCAGGATATTGGGAGAGCTCCCTGCTCATCCCCACACGGTGACTGTAGGTCAGGATATTGGGAGAGCTCCCTGCTCACCCTCACACGGTGACTGTAGGTCAGGATATTGGGAGAGCTCCCTGCTCATCCCCACAGTGTGACTGTAGGTCAGGATATTGGGAGAGCTCCCTGCTCATCCCCACACGGTGACTGTAGGTCAGGATATTGGGAGAGCTCCCTGCTCATCCTCACAGTGTGACTGTAGGTCAGGATATTGGGAGAGCTCCCTGCTCATCCCCACAGTGTGACTGTAGGTCAGGATATTGGGAGAGCTCCCTGCTCATCCCCACAGTGTGACTGTAGGTCAGGATATTGGGAGAGCTCCCTGTTCATCCTCACTGTGTGACTGCAGGTCAGGATATTGGGAGAGCTCCCTGCTCATCCTCACACGGTGACTGTAGGTCAGGATATTGGGAGAGCTCCCTGCTCATCCCCACAGTGTGACTGTAGGTCAGGATATTGGGAGAGCTCCCTGCTCATCCTCACACGGTGACTGTTGGTCAGGATATTGGGAGAGCTCCCTGCTCACCCTCACTGTGTGACTGTAGGTCAGGATATTGGGAGAGCTCCCTGCTCATCCCCACAGGGTGACTGTAGGTCAGGACATTGGGAGAGCTCCCTGCTCATCCCCACAGTGTGACTGTAGGTCAGGATATTGGGAGTGCTCCCTGCTCATCCTCACTGTGTGACTGTAGGTCAGGATATTGGGAGAGCTCCCTGCTCATCCTCACTGTGTGACTGTAGGTCAGGATATTGGGAGAGCTCCCTGCTCATCCTCACTGTGTGACTGTAGGTCAGGATATTGGGAGAGCTCCCTGCTCAACCTCACACGGTGACTGTAGGTCAGGATATTGGGAGAGCTCCCTGCTCATTCCCACACGGTGACTGTAGGTCAGGATATTGGGAGAGCTCCCTGCTCACCCTCACTGTGTGACTGTAGGTCAGGATATTGGGAGAGCTCCCTGCTCATCCTCACTGTGTGACTGTAGGTCAGGATATTGGGAGAGCTCCCTGCTCATCCCCACAGGGTGACTGTAGGTCAGGATATTGGGAGAGCTCCCTGCTCACCCTCACTGTGTGACTGTAGGTCAGGATATTGGGAGAGCTCCCTGCTCACCCTCACACGGTGACTGTAGGTCAGGATATTGGGAGAGCTCCCTGCTCACCCTCACACGGTGACTGTAGGTCAGGATATTGGGAGAGCTCCCTGCTCACCCTCACACGGTGACTGTAGGTCAGGATATTGGGAGAGCTCCGTGCTCATCCCCAAACGGTGACTGTAGGTCAGGATATTGGGAGAGCTCCCTCCTCATCCCCACACGGTGACTGTAGGTCAGGATATTGGGAGAGCTCCCTGCTCATCCCCACACGGTGACTGTCGGTCAGGATATTGGGAGAGCTCCCTGCTCATCCCCACACGGTGACTGTAGGTCAGGATATTGGGAGAGCTCCCTGCTCACCCTCACTGTGACTGTAGGTCAGGATATTGGGAGAGCTCCCTGCTCATCCCCACAGTGTGACTGTAGGTCAGGATATTGGGAGAGCTCCCTGCTCATCCCCACAGTGTGACTGTAGGTCAGGATATTGGGAGAGCTCCCTGCTCATCCCCACAGTGTGACTGTAGGTCAGGATATTGGGAGAGCTCCCTGCTCATCCTCACAGTGTGACTGTAGGTCAGGATATTGGGAGAGCTCCCTGCTCATCCCCACACGGTGACTGTAGGTCAGGATATTGGGAGAGCTCCCTGCTCACCCTCACTGTGTGACTGTAGGTCAGGATATTGGGAGAGCTCCCTGCTCATCCTTAGTGTGACTGTAGGTCAGGATATTGGGAGAGCTCCCTGCTCATCCCCACAGGGTGACTGTAGGTCAGGATATTGGGAGAGCTCCCTGCTCACCCTCACTGTGTGACTGTAGGTCAGGATATTGGGAGAGCTCCCTGCTCACCCTCACACGGTGACTGTAGGTCAGGATATTGGGAGAGCTTCCTGCTCATCCCCACAGGGTGACTGTAGGTCAGGATATTGGGAGAGCTCCCTGCTCACCCTCACTGTGTGACTGTAGGTCAGGATATTGGGAGAGCTCCCTGCTCACCCTCACTGTGTGACTGTAGGTCAGGATATTGGGAGAGCTCCCTGCTCATCCCCACAGTGTGACTGTAGGTCAGGATATTGGGAGAGCTCCCTGCTCATCCTCACAGTGTGACTGTAGGTCAGGATATTGGGAGAGCTCCCTGCTCATCCCCACACGGTGACTGTAGGTCAGGATATTGGGAGAGCTCCCTGCTCACCCTCACTTTGTGACTGTAGGTCAGGATATTGGGAGAGCTCCCTGCTCATCCTTAGTGTGACTGTAGGTCAGGATATTGGGAGAGCTCCCTGCTCATCCCCACAGGGTGACTGTAGGTCAGGATATTGGGAGAGCTCCCTGCTCACCCTCACTGTGTGACTGTAGGTCAGGATATTGGGAGAGCTCCCTGCTCATCCTCACAGTGTGACTGTCGGTCAGGATATTGGGAGAGCTCCCTGCTCATCCTCACACGGTGACTGTAGGTCAGGATATTGGGAGAGCTCCCTGCTCATCCTCACAGTGTGACTGTAGGTCAGGATATTGGGAGAGCTCCCTGCTCATCCCCACAGTGTGACTGTAGGTCAGGATATTGGGAGAGCTCCCTGCTCATCCCCACACAGTGACTGTAGGTCAGGATATTGGGAGAGCTCCCTGCTCATCCTCACACGATGACTGTAGGTCAGGATATTGGGAGAGCTCCCTGCTCACCCTCACTGTGTGACTGTAGGTCAGGATATTGGGAGAGCTCCCTGCTCACCCTCACTGTGTGACTGTAGGTCAGGATATTGGGAGAGCTCCCTGCTCATCCTTAGTGTGACTGTAGGTCAGGATATTGGGAGAGCTCCCTGCTCATCCCCACAGGGTGACTGTAGGTCAGGATATTGGGAGAGCTCCCTGCTCACCCTCACTGTGTGACTGTAGGTCAGGATATTGGGAGAGCTCCCTGCTCACCCTCACACGGTGACTGTAGGTCAGGATATTGGGAGAGCTTCCTGCTCATCCCCACAGGGTGACTGTAGGTCAGGATATTGGGAGAGCTCCCTGCTCACCCTCACTGTGTGACTGTAGGTCAGGATATTGGGAGAGCTCCCTGCTCACCCTCACTGTGTGACTGTAGGTCAGGATATTGGGAGAGCTCCCTGCTCATCCCCACAGTGTGACTGTAGGTCAGGATATTGGGAGAGCTCCCTGCTCATCCTCACAGTGTGACTGTAGGTCAGGATATTGGGAGAGCTCCCTGCTCATCCCCACACGGTGACTGTAGGTCAGGATATTGGGAGAGCTCCCTGCTCACCCTCACTTTGTGACTGTAGGTCAGGATATTGGGAGAGCTCCCTGCTCATCCTTAGTGTGACTGTAGGTCAGGATATTGGGAGAGCTCCCTGCTCATCCCCACAGGGTGACTGTAGGTCAGGATATTGGGAGAGCTCCCTGCTCACCCTCACTGTGTGACTGTAGGTCAGGATATTGGGAGAGCTCCCTGCTCATCCTCACAGTGTGACTGTCGGTCAGGATATTGGGAGAGCTCCCTGCTCATCCTCACACGGTGACTGTAGGTCAGGATATTGGGAGAGCTCCCTGCTCATCCTCACAGTGTGACTGTAGGTCAGGATATTGGGAGAGCTCCCTGCTCATCCCCACAGTGTGACTGTAGGTCAGGATATTGGGAGAGCTCCCTGCTCATCCCCACACAGTGACTGTAGGTCAGGATATTGGGAGAGCTCCCTGCTCATCCTCACACGATGACTGTAGGTCAGGATATTGGGAGAGCTCCCTGCTCACCCTCACTGTGTGACTGTAGGTCAGGATATTGGGAGAGCTCCCTGCTCACCCTCACTGTGTGACTGTAGGTCAGGATATTGGGAGAGCTCCCTGCTCATCCCCACACAGTGACTGTAGGTCAGCATATTGGGAGAGCTCCCTGCTCACCCTCACAGTGTGACTGTAGGTCAGGATATTGGGAGAGCTCCCTGCTCACCCTCACATGGTGACTGTGGGTCAGGATATTGGGAGAGCTCCCTGCTCACCCTCACAGTGTGACTGTAGGTCAGGATATTGGGAGAGATCCCTGCTCATCCCCACACAGTGACTGTAGGTCAGGATATTGGGAGAGCTCCCTGCTCATCCTCACACGATGACTGTAGGTCAGGATATTGGGAGAGCTCCCTGCTCACCCTCACTGTGTGACTGTAGGTCAGGATATTGGGAGAGCTCCCTGCTCACCCTCACTGTGTGACTGTAGGTCAGGATATTGGGAGAGCTCCCTGCTCATCCCCACAGGGTGACTGTAGGTCAGGACATTGGGAGAGCTCCCTTCTCACCCTCACTGTGTGACTGCAGGTCAGGATATTGGGAGAGCTCCCTGCTCATCCCCACAATGTGACTATAGGTCAGGATATTGGGAGAGCTCCCTGCTCATCCCCACACGGTGACTGTAGGTCAGGATATTGGGAGAGCTCCCTGCTCACCCTCACAGGATGACTGTAGATCAGGATATTGGGAGAGCTCCCAGCTCACCCTCACACGGTGACTGTAGGTCAGGATATTGGGAGAGCTCCCTGCTCACCCTCACACGGTGACTGTAGGTCAGGATATTGGGAGAGCTCCCTGCTCACCCTCACTGTGACTGTCGGTCAGGATATTGGGAGAGCTCCCTGCTCACCCTCACTGTGTGACTGTAGGTCAGGATATTGGGAGAGCTCCCTGCTCACCCTCACAGTGTGACTGTAGGTTCGGATATTGGGAGAGCTCCCTGCTCACCCCCACAGGGTGACTGTAGGTCAGGATATTGGGAGAGCTCCCTGCTCATCCCCACAGTGTGACTGTAGGTCAGGATATTGGGAGAGCTCCCTGCTCACCCTCACAGTGTGACTGTAGGTTCGGATATTGGGAGAGCTCCCTGCTCACCCCCACAGGGTGACTGTAGGTCAGGATATTGGGAGTGCTCCCTGCTCATCCTCACTGTGTGACTGTAGGTCAGGATATTGGGAGAGCTCCCTGCTCACCCTCACACGGTGACTGTAGGTCAGGATATTGGGAGAGCTCCCTGCTCATCCTCACAGGGTGACTGTAGGTCAGGATATTGGGAGAGCTCCCTGCTCACCCTCACTGTGTAACTGTAGGTCAGGATATTGGGAGAGCTCCCTGCTCACCCTCACTGTGTGACTGTAGGTCAGGATATTGGGAGAGCTCCCTGCTCATCCCCACACAGTGACTGTAGGTCAGGATATTGGGAGAGCTCCCTGCTCACCCTCACAGTGTGACTGTAGGTCAGGATATTGGGAGAGCTCCCTGCTCACCCTCACATGGTGACTGTCGGTCAGGATATTGGGAGAGCTCCCTGCTCACCCTCACAGTGTGACTGTAGGTCAGGATATTGGGAGAGCTCCCTGCTCACCCTCACAGTGTGAATGTAGGTCAGGATATTGGGAGAGCTCCCTGCTCACCCTCACAGTGTGACTGTAGGTCAGGATATTGGGAGAGCTCCCTGCTCACCCTCACTGTGTGACTGTAGGTCAGGATATTGGGAGAGCTCCCTGCTCATCCCCACAGGGTGACTGTAGGTCAGGATATTGGGAGAGCTCCCTGCTCACCCTCACTGTGTGACTGTAGGTCAGGATATTGGGAGAGCTCCCTGCTCACCCTCACATGGTGACTGTAGGTCAGGATATTGGGAGTGCTCCCTGCTCACCCTCACACGGTGACTGTAGGTCAGGATATTGGGAGAGCTCCCTGCTCATCCTCACAGGGTGACTGTAGGTCAGGATATTGGGAGAGCTCCCTGCCCACCCTCACTGTGTGACTGCAGGTCAGGATATTGGGAGAGCTCCCTGCTCACCCTCACACGGTGACTGTAGGTCAGGATATTAGGAGAGCTCCCTGCTCATCCCCACACGGTGACTGTAGGTCAGGATATTGGGAGAGCTCCCTGCTCATCCTCACAGTGTGACTGTCGGTCAGGATATTGGGAGAGCTCCCTGCTCATCCTCACACGGTGACTGTAGGTCAGGATATTAGGAGAGCTCCCTGCTCATCCCCACACGGTGACTGTAGGTCAGGATATTGGGAGAGCTCCCTGCTCATCCCCACAGTGTGACTGTAGGTCAGGATATTGGGAGAGCTCCCTGCTCATCCCCACAGTGTGACTGTAGGTCAGGATATTGGGAGAGCTCCCTGCTCACCCTCACTGTGTGACTGTAGGTCAGGATATTGGGAGAGCTCCCTGCTCATCCTTAGTGTGACTGCAGGTCAGGATATTGGGAGAGCTCCCTGCTCATCCCCACAGGGTGACTGTAGGTCAGGATATTGGGAGAGCTCCCTGCTCACCCTCACTGTGTGACTGTAGGTCAGGATATTGGGAGAGCTCCCTGCTCACCCTCACACGGTGACTGTAGGTCAGGATATTGGGAGAGCTCCCTGCTCATCCCCACAGGGTGACTGTAGGTCAGGATATTGGCAGAGCTCCCTGCTCACCCTCACTGTGTGACTGTAGGTCAGGATATTGGGAGAGCTCCCTGCTCACCCTCACTGTGTGACTGTAGGTCAGGATATTGGGAGAGCTCCCTGCTCATCCCCACAGTGTGACTGTAGGTCAGGATATTGGGAGAGCTCCCTGCTCATCCTCACAGTGTGACTGTAGGTCAGGATATTGGGAGAGCTCCCTGCTCATCCCCACACGGTGACTGTAGGTCAGGATATTGGGAGAGCTCCCTGCTCACCCTCACTGTGTGACTGTAGGTCAGGATATTGGGAGAGCTCCCTGCTCATCCTTAGTGTGACTGTAGGTCAGGATATTGGGAGAGCTCCCTGCTCATCCCCACAGGGTGACTGTAGGTCAGGATATTGGGAGAGCTCCCTGCTCACCCTCACTGTGTGACTGTAGGTCAGGATATTGGGAGAGCTCCCTGCTCACCCTCACTGTGTGACTGTAGGTCAGGATATTGGGAGAGCTCCCTGCTCATCCTCACAGTGTGACTGTCGGTCAGGATATTGGGAGAGCTCCCTGCTCATCCTCACACGGTGACTGCAGGTCAGGATATTGGGAGAGCTCCCTGCTCATCCTCACAGTGTGACTGTAGGTCAGGATATTGGGAGAGCTCCCTGCTCATCCCCACAGTGTGACTGTAGGTCAGGATATTGGGAGAGCTCCCTGCTCATCCCCACACAGTGACTGTAGGTCAGGATATTGGGAGAGCTCCCTGCTCATCCTCACACGATGACTGTAGGTCAGGATATTGGGAGAGCTCCCTGCTCACCCTCACTGTGTGACTGTAGGTCAGGATATTGGGAGAGCTCCCTGCTCACCCTCACTGTGTGACTGTAGGTCAGGATATTGGGAGAGCTCTCTGCTCATCCCCACACAGTGACTGTAGGTCAGCATATTGGGAGAGCTCCCTGCTCACCCTCACAGTGTGACTGTAGGTCAGGATATTGGGAGAGCTCCCTGCTCACCCTCAAATGGTGACTGTGGGTCAGGATATTGGGAGAGCTCCCTGCTCACCCTCACAGTGTGACTGTAGGTCAGGATATTGGGAGAGATCCCTGCTCACCCTCACAGTGTGAATGGAGGTCAGGATATTGGGAGAGCTCCCTGCTCACCCTCACAGTGTGACTGTAGGTCAGGATATTGGGAGAGCTCCCTGCTCACCCTCACTGTGTGACTGTAGGTCAGGATATTGGGAGAGCTCCCTGCTCACCCTCACATGGTGACTGTAGGTCAGGATATTGGGAGTGCTCCCTGCTCACCCTCACACGGTGACTGTAGGTCAGGATATTGGGAGAGCTCCCTGCTCATCCTCACAGGGTGACTGTAGGTCAGGATATTGGGAGAGCTCCCTGCCCACCCTCACTGTGTGACTGCAGGTCAGGATATTGGGAGAGCTCCCTGCTCACCCTCACACGGTGACTGTAGGTCAGGATATTAGGAGAGCTCCCTGCTCATCCCCACACGGTGACTGTAGGTCAGGATATTGGGAGAGCTCCATGCTCATCCTCACAGTGTGACTGTCGGTCAGGATATTGGGAGAGCTCCCTGCTCATCCTCACACGGTGACTGTAGGTCAGGATATTAGGAGAGCTCCCTGCTCATCCCCACACGGTGACTGTAGGTCAGGATATTGGGAGAGCTCCCTGCTCATCCCCACAGTGTGACTGTAGGTCAGGATATTGGGAGAGCTCCCTGCTCATCCCCACAGTGTGACTGTAGGTCAGGATATTGGGAGAGCTCCCTGCTCATCCTCACAGTGTGACTGTAGGTCAGGATATTGGGAGAGCTCCCTGCTCATCCCCACACGGTGACTGTAGGTCAGGATATTGGGAGAGCTCCCTGCTCACCCTCACTGTGTGACTGTAGGTCAGGATATTGGGAGAGCTCCCTGCTCATCCTTAGTGTGACTGTAGGTCAGGATATTGGGAGAGCTCCCTGCTCATCCCCACAGGGTGACTGTAGGTCAGGATATCGGGAGAGCTCCCTGCTCACCCTCACTGTGTGACTGTAGGTCAGGATATTGGGAGAGCTCCCTGCTCACCCTCACACGGTGACTGTATGTCAGGATATTGGGAGAGCTCCCTGCTCATCCCCACAGGGTGACTGTAGGTCAGGATATTGGCAGAGCTCCCTGCTCACCCTCACTGTGTGACTGTAGGTCAGGATATTGTGAGAGCTCCCTGCTCACCCTCACTGTGTGACTGTAGGTCAGGATATTGGGAGAGCTCCCTGCTCATCCCCACAGTGTGACTGTAGGTCAGGATATTGGGAGAGCTCCCTGCTCATCCTCACAGTGTGACTGCAGGTCAGGATATTGGGAGAGCTCCCTGCTCATCCCCACACGGTGACTGTAGGTCAGGATATTGGGAGAGCTCCCTGCTCACCCTCACTGTGTGACTGTAGGTCAGGATATTGGGAGAGCTCCCTGCTCATCCTTAGTGTGACTGTAGGTCAGGATATTGGGAGAGCTCCCTGCTCATCCCCACAGGGTGACTGTAGGTCAGGATATTGGGAGAGCTCCCTGCTCACCCTCACTGTGTGACTGTAGGTCAGGATATTGGGAGAGCTCCCTGCTCACCCTCACTGTGTGACTGTAGGTCAGGATATTGGGAGAGCTCCCTGCTCATCCTCACAGTGTGACTGTCGGTCAGGATATTGGGAGAGCTCCCTGCTCATCCTCACACGGTGACTGCAGGTCAGGATATTGGGAGAGCTCCCTGCTCATCCTCACAGTGTGACTGTAGGTCAGGATATTGGGAGAGCTCCCTGCTCATCCCCACAGTGTGACTGTAGGTCAGGATATTGGGAGAGCTCCCTGCTCATCCCCACACAGTGACTGTAGGTCAGGATATTGGGAGAGCTCCCTGCTCATCCTCACACGATGACTGTAGGTCAGGATATTGGGAGAGCTCCCTGCTCATCCCCACAGTGTGACTGTAGGTCAGGATATTGGGAGAGCTCCCTGCTCATCCTCACAGTGTGACTGCAGGTCAGGATATTGGGAGAGCTCCCTGCTCATCCCCACACGGTGACTGTAGGTCAGGATATTGGGAGAGCTCCCTGCTCACCCTCACTGTGTGACTGTAGGTCAGGATATTGGGAGAGCTCCCTGCTCATCCTTAGTGTGACTGTAGGT
The DNA here is from genome assembly GCF_035084215.1 of Heptranchias perlo. Taxonomy (NCBI): domain Eukaryota; kingdom Metazoa; phylum Chordata; class Chondrichthyes; order Hexanchiformes; family Hexanchidae; genus Heptranchias; species Heptranchias perlo. The sequence continues at coordinate 23,008 of NW_027138686.1, forward strand.
CAGGATATTGGGAGAGCTCCCTGCTCATCCCCACAGGGTGACTGTAGGTCAGGATATTGGGAGAGCTCCCTGCTCACCCTCACTGTGTGACTGTAGGTCAGGATATTGGGAGAGCTCCCTGCTCACCCTCACTGTGTGACTGTAGGTCAGGATATTGGGAGAGCTCCCTGCTCATCCCCACAGTGTGACTGTAGGTCAGGATATTGGGAGAGCTCCCTGCTCATCCTCACAGTGTGACTGCAGGTCAGGATATTGGGAGAGCTCCCTGCTCATCCCCACACGGTGACTGTAGGTCAGGATATTGGGAGAGCTCCCTGCTCACCCTCACTGTGTGACTGTAGGTCAGGATATTGGGAGAGCTCCCTGCTCATCCTTAGTGTGACTGTAGGTCAGGATATTGGGAGAGCTCCCTGCTCATCCCCACAGGGTGACTGTAGGTCAGGATATTGGGAGAGCTCCCTGCTCACCCTCACTGTGTGACTGTAGGTCAGGATATTGGGAGAGCTCCCTGCTCACCCTCACTGTGTGACTGTAGGTCAGGATATTGGGAGAGCTCCCTGCTCATCCTCACAGTGTGACTGTCGGTCAGGATATTGGGAGAGCTCCCTGCTCATCCTCACAGTGTGACTGTAGGTCAGGATATTGGGAGAGCTCCCTGCTCATCCCCACAGTGTGACTGTAGGTCAGGATATTGGGAGAGCTCCCTGCTCATCCCCACACAGTGACTGTAGGTCAGGATATTGGGAGAGCTCCCTGCTCATCCTCACACGATGACTGTAGGTCAGGATATTGGGAGAGCTCCCTGCTCACCCTCACTGTGTGACTGTAGGTCAGGATATTGGGAGAGCTCCCTGCTCACCCTCACTGTGTGACTGTAGGTCAGGATATTGGGAGAGCTCTCTGCTCATCCCCACACAGTGACTGTAGGTCAGCATATTGGGAGAGCTCCCTGCTCACCCTCACAGTGTGACTGTAGGTCAGGATATTGGGAGAGCTCCCTGCTCACCCTCACATGGTGACTGTGGGTCAGGATATTGGGAGAGCTCCCTGCTCACCCTCACAGTGTGACTGTAGGTCAGGATATTGGGAGAGATCCCTGCTCACCCTCACAGTGTGACTGTAGGTCAGGATATTGGGAGAGCTCCCTGCTCATCCCCACAGGGTGACTGTAGGTCAGGACATTGGGAGAGCTCCCTTCTCACCCTCACTGTGTGACTGTAGGTCAGGATATTGGGAGAGCTCCCTGCTCACCCTCACACGGTGACTGTAGGTCAGGATATTGGGAGAGCTCCCTGCTCATCCCCACAATGTGACTATAGGTCAGGATATTGGGAGAGCTCCCTGCTCATCCCCACACGGTGACTGTAGGTCAGGATATTGGGAGAGCTCCCTGCTCACCCTCACAGGATGACTGTAGACCAGGATATTGGGAGAGCTCCCAGCTCACCCTCACACGGTGACTGTAGGTCAGGATATTGGGAGAGCTCCCTGCTCACCCTCACACGGTGACTGTAGGTCAGGATATTGGGAGAGCTCCCTGCTCACCCTCACTGTGACTGTCGGTCAGGATATTGGGAGAGCTCCCTGCTCACCCTCACAGTGTGACTGTAGGTTCGGATATTGGGAGAGCTCCCTGCTCACCCCCACAGGGTGACTGTAGGTCAGGATATTGGGAGAGCTCCCTGCTCATCCCCACAGTGTGACTGTAGGTCAGGATATTGGGAGAGCTCCCTGCTCACCCTCACAGTGTGACTGTAGGTTCGGATATTGGGAGAGCTCCCTGCTCACCCCCACAGGGTGACTGTAGGTCAGGATATTGGGAGTGCTCCCTGCTCATCCTCACTGTGTGACTGTAGGTCAGGATATTGGGAGAGCTCCCTGCTCACCCTCACACGGTGACTGTAGGTCAGGATATTGGGAGAGCTCCCTGCTCATCCTCACAGGGTGACTGCAGGTCAGGATATTGGGAGAGCTCCCTGCTCACCCTCACTGTGTAACTGTAGGTCAGGATATTGGGAGAGCTCCCTGCTCACCCTCACTGTGTGACTGTAGGTCAGGATATTGGGAGAGCTCCCTGCTCATCCCCACACAGTGACTGTAGGTCAGGATATTGGGAGAGCTCCCTGCTCACCCTCACAGTGTGACTGTAGGTCAGGATATTGGGAGAGCTCCCTGCTCACCCTCACATGGTGACTGTCGGTCAGGATATTGGGAGAGCTCCCTGCTCACCCTCACAGTGTGACTGTAGGTCAGGATATTGGGAGAGCTCCCTGCTCACCCTCACAGTGTGAATGTAGGTCAGGATATTGGGAGAGCTCCCTGCTCACCCTCACAGTGTGACTGTAGGTCAGGATATTGGGAGAGCTCCCTGCTCACCCTCACTGTGTGACTGTAGGTCAGGATATTGGGAGAGCTCCCTGCTCATCCCCACAGGGTGACTGTAGGTCAGGATATTGGGAGAGCTCCCTGCTCACCCTCACTGTGTGACTGTAGGTCAGGATATTGGGAGAGCTCCCTGCTCACCCTCACATGGTGACTGTAGGTCAGGATATTGGGAGTGCTCCCTGCTCACCCTCACACGGTGACTGTAGGTTAGGATATTGGGAGAGCTCCCTGCTCATCCTCACAGGGTGACTGTAGGTCAGGATATTGGGAGAGCTCCCTGCCCACCCTCACTGTGTGACTGCAGGTCAGGATATTGGGAGAGCTCCCTGCTCACCCTCACACGGTGACTGTAGGTCAGGATATTAGGAGAGCTCCCTGCTCATCCCCACACGGTGACTGTAGGTCAGGATATTGGGAGAGCTCCCTGCTCATCCTCACAGTGTGACTGTCGGTCAGGATATTGGGAGAGCTCCCTGCACACCCTCACAGGGTGACTGTAGATCAGGATATTGGGAGAGCTCCCAGCTCACCCTCACACGGTGACTGTAGGTCAGGATATTGGGAGAGCTCCCTGCTCATCCCCACAGTGTGACTGTAGATCAGGATATTGGGAGAGCTCCCTGCTCACCCTCACAGGGTGACTGTAGATCAGGATATTGGGAGAGCTCCCAGCTCAACCTCACACGGTTTTTGTCGGTCAGGATATTGGGAGAGCTCCCTGCTCACCCTCACTGTGACTTTCGGTCAGGATATTGGGAGAGCTCCCTGCTCACCCTCACTGTGTGACTGTAGGTCAGGATATTGGGAGAGCTCCCTGCTCACCCTCACAGTGTGACTGTAGGTTCGGATATTGGGAGAGCTCCCTGCTCATCCCCACAGGGTGACTGTAGGTCAGGATATTGGGAGAGCTCCCTGCTCGTCCTCACACGGTGACTGTAGGTCAGGATATTGGGAGAGCTCCCTGCTCATCCTCACAGTGTGACTGTAGGTCAGGATATTGGGAGAGCTCCCTGCTCATCCTCACATGGTGACTGTAGGTCAGGATATTGGGAGAGCTCCCTGCTCATCCTCACTGTGTGACTGTAGGTCAGGTTATTGGGAGAGCTCCCTGCTCATCCCCACAGTGTGACTGTAGGTCAGGATATTGGGAGAGCTCCCTGCTCACCCTCACAGTGTGACTGTAGGTCAGGATATTGGGAGAGCTCCCTGCTCACCCTCACACGGTGACTGTAGGTCAGGATATTGGGAGAGCTCCCTGCTCATCCCCACAGTGTGACTGTAGGTCAGGATATTGGGAGAGCTCCCTGCTCACCCTCACAGGGTGACTGTAGGTCAGGATATTGGGAGAGCCCCCAGCTCACCCTCACACGGTGACTGTAGGTCAGGATATTGGGAGAGCTCCCTGCTCACCCTCACACGATGATTGTAGGTCAGGATATTGGGAGAGCTCCCTGCTCACCCTCACTGTGTGACTGTAGGTCAGGATATTGGGAGAGCTCCCTGCTCACCCTCACAGTGTGACTGTAGGTTCGGATATTGGGAGAGCTCCCTGCTCATCCCTACAGGGTGACTGTAGGTCAGGATATTGGGAGAGCTCCCTGCTCATCCTCACTGTGTGACTGTAGGTCAGGATATTGGGAGAGCTCCCTGCTCACCCTCACTGTGTGACTGTAGGTCAGGATATTGGGAGAGCTCCCTGCTCACCCTCACTGTGTGACTGTAGGTCAGGATATTGGGAGAGCTCCCTGCTCACCCTCACATGGTAACTGTAGGTCAGGATATTGGGAGAACTCCCTGCTCATCACCACAGTGTGACTGCAGGTCAGGATATTGGGAGAGCTCCCTGCTCACCCTCACAGTGTGAATGGAGTTCAGGATATTGGGAGAGCTCCATGCTCACCCTCACATGGTAACTGTAGGTCAGGATATTGGGAGAGCTCCCTGCTCATCCCCACAGTGTGACTGTAGGTCAGGATATTGGGAGAGCTCCCTGCTCACCCTCACTGTGTGACTGTAGGTCAGGATATTGGGAGAGCTCCCTGCTCATCCCCACAGGGTGACTGTAGGTCAGGATATTGGGAGAGCTCCCTGCTCACCCTCACTGTGTGACTGTCGGTCAGGATATTGGGAGAGCTCCCTGCTCACCCTCACACGGTGACTGTAGGTCAGGATATTGGGAGAGCTCCCTGCTCATCCTCACAGGGTGACTGTAGGTCAGGATATTGGGAGAGCTCCCTGCTCATCCTCACAGGGTGACTGTAGGTCAGGATATTGGGAGAGCTCCCTGCTCATCCCCACAGTGTGACTGTAGGTCAGGATATTGGGAGAGCTCCCTGCTCACCCTCACTGTGTGACTGTAGGTCAGGATATTGGGAGAGCTCCCTGCTCATCCCCACAGGGTGACTGTAGGTCAGGATATTGGGAGAGCTCCCTGCTCACCCTCACTGTGTGACTGTCGGTCAGGATATTGGGAGAGCTCCCTGCTCACCCTCACACGGTGACTGTAGGTCAGGATATTGGGAGAGCTCCCTGCTCATCCTCACAGGGTGACTGTAGGTCAGGATATTGGGAGAGCTCCCTGCTCACACTCACACAGTGACTGTAGGTCAGGATATTGGGAGAGCTCCCTGCTCACCCTCACACGGTGACTGTAGGTCAGGATATTGGGAGAGCTCCCTGCTCATCCTCACTGTGTGACTGCAGGTCAGGATATTGGGAGAGCTCCCTGCTCATCCTCACAGTGTGACTGTAGGTCAGGATATTGGGAGAGCTCCCTGCTCATCCTCACACGGTGACTGTAGGTCAGGATATTGGGAGAGCTCCCTGCTCATCCTCACAGTGTGACTGTAGGTCAGGATATTGGGAGAGATCCCTGCTCATCCTCACACGGTGACTGTAGGTCAGGATATTGGGAGAGCTCCCTGCTCATCCCCACAGTGTGACTATAGGTCAGGATATTGGGAGAGTTCCCTGCTCATCCTCACACGGTGACTGTAGGTCAGGATATTGGGAGAGCTCCCTGCTCACCCTCACACGGTGACTGTAGGTCAGGATATTGGGAGAGCTCCCTGCTCACCCTCACAGGGTGACTGTAGGTCAGGATATTGGGAGAGCTCCCTGCTCATCCTCACAGGGTGACTGTAGGTCAGGATATTGGGAGAGCTCCCTGCTCATCCTCACAGGGTGACTGTAGGTCAGGATATTGGGAGAGCTCCCTGCTCATCCCCACAGTGTGACTGTAGGTCAGGATATTGGGAGAGCTCCCTGCTCACCCTCACTGTGTGACTGTAGGTCAGGATATTGGGAGAGCTCCCTGCTCATCCCCACAGGGTGACTGTTGGTCAGGATATTGGGAGAGCTCCCTGCTCACCCTCACTGTGTGACTGTCGGTCAGGATATTGGGAGAGCTCCCTGCTCACCCTCACACGGTGACTGTAGGTCAGGATATTGGGAGAGCTCCCTGCTCATCCTCACAGGGTGACTGTAGGTCAGGATATTGGGAGAGCTCCCTGCTCACACTCACACAGTGACTGTAGGTCAGGATATTGGGAGAGCTCCCTGCTCACCCTCACACGGTGACTGTAGGTCAGGATATTGGGAGAGCTCCCTGCTCATCCTCACTGTGTGACTGCAGGTCAGGATATTGGGAGAGCTCCCTGCTCATCCTCACAGTGTGACTGTAGGTCAGGATATTGGGAGAGCTCCCTGCTCATCCTCACACGGTGACTGTAGGTCAGGATATTGGGAGAGCTCCCTGCTCATCCTCACAGTGTGACTGTAGGTCAGGATATTGGGAGAGCTCCCTGCTCATCCTCACACGGTGACTGTAGGTCAGGATATTGGGAGAGCTCCCTGCTCATCCCCACAGTGTGACTATAGGTCAGGATATTGGGAGAGTTCCCTGCTCATCCTCACACGGTGACTGTAGGTCAGGATATTGGGAGAGCTCCCTGCTCACCCTCACACGGTGACTGTAGGTCAGGATATTGGGAGAGCTCCCTGCTCACCCTCACAGGGTGACTGTAGATCAGGATATTGGGAGAGCTCCCTGCTCATCCCCACAGTGTGACTGTAGGTCAGGATATTGGGAGAGCTCCCTGCTCACCCTCACAGGGTGACTGTAGGTCAGGATATTGGGAGAGCTCCCTGCTCATCCTCACAGGGTGACTGTAGGTCAGGATATTGGGAGAGCTCCCTGCTCATCCCCACAGTGTGACTGTAGGTCAGGATATTGGGAGAGTTCCCAGCTCACCCTCACACGGTGACTGTAGGTCAGGATATTGGGAGAGCTCCCTGCTCACCCTCACACGGTGACTGTAGGTCAGGATATTGGGAGAGCTCCCTGCTCACCCTCACTGTGACTGTCGGTCAGGTTATTGCGAGAGCTCCCAGCTCACCCTCACACGGTGACTGTAGGTCAGGATATTGGGAGAGCTCCCTGCTCACCCTCACACGGTGACTGTAGGTCAGGATATTGGGAGAGCTCCCTGCTCACCCTCACTGTGTGACTGTAGGTCAGGATATTGGGAGAGCTCCCTGCTCATCCCCACAGTGTGACTGTAGGTCAGGATATTGGGAGAGCTCCCTGCTCACCCTCACAGGGTGACTGTAGGTCAGGATATTGGGAGAGCTCCCTGCTCACCCTCACAGGGTGACTGTAGGTCAGGATATTGGGAGAGCTCCCTGCTCATCCTCACACGGTGACTGTAGGTCAGGATTTTGGGAGAGCTCCCTGCTCATCCCCACAGTGTGACTATAGGTCAGGATATTGGGAGAGTTCCCTGCTCATCCTCACACGGTGACTGTAGGTCAGGATATTGGGAAAGCTCCCTGCTCACCCTCACAGGGTGACTGTAGATCAGGATATTGGGAGAGCTCCCAGCTCACCCTCACACGGTGACTGTAGGTCAGGATATTAGGAGAGCTCCCTGCTCACCCTCACTGTGTGACTGTAGGTCAGGATATTGGGAGAGCTCCCTGCTCACCCTCACACGGTGACTGTAGGTCAGGATATTGGGAGAGCTCCCTGCTCATCCCCACAGGGTGACTGCAGGTCAGGATATTGGGAGAGCTCCCTGCTCACCCTCACTGTGTGACTGCAGGTCAGGATATTGGGAGAGCTCCCTGCTCACCCTCACAGGGTGACTGTAGGTCAGGATATTGGGAGAGCTCCCTGCTCACCCTCACAGGGTGACTGTAGGTCAGGATATTGGGAGAGCTCCCTGCTCACCCTCACAGGGTGACTGTAGGTCAGGATATTGGGAGAGCTCCCTGCTCACCCTCACTGTGACTGTAGGTCAGGATATTGGGAGAGCTCCCTGCTCATCCTCACAGTGTGACTGTAGGTCAGGATATTGGGAGAGCTCCCTGCTCATCCCCACACGGTGACTGTAGGTCAGGATATTGGGAGAGCTCCCTGCTCACCCTCACTGTGTGACTGTAGGTCAGGATATTGGGACAGCTCCCTGCTCATCCTCACAGTGTGACTGTAGGTCAGGATATTGGGAGAGCTCCCTGCTCATCCTCACGGTGTGACTGTAGGTCAGGATATTGGGAGAGCTCCCTGCTCATCCCCACACGGTGACTGTAGGTCAGGATATTGGGAGAGCTCCCTGCTCACCCTCACAGGGTGACTGTAGGTCAGGATATTGGGAGAGCTCCCTGCTCACCCTCACTGTGACTGTAGGTCAGGATATTGGGAGAGCTCCCTGCTCATCCCCACAGGGTGACTGTCGGTCAGGATATTGGGAGAGCTCCCTGCTCACCCTCACTGTGTGACTGTCGGTCAGGATATTGGGAGAGCTCCCTGCTCATCCTCACAGTGTGACTGTAGGTCAGGATATTGGGAGAGCGCCCTGCTCATCCCCACACGGTGACTGTAGGTCAGGATATTGGGAGAGCTCCCTGCTCACCCTCACAGGGTGACTGTAGATCAGGATATTGGGAGAGCTCCCAGCTCACCCTCACAGTGTGACTGTAGGTCAGGATATTGGGAGAGCTCCCTGCTCATCCCCACACAGTGACTGTAGGTCAGGATATTGGGAGAGCTCCCTGCTCACCCTCACTGTGTGACTGTAGGTCAGGATATTGGGAGAGCTCCTGCTCACCCTCACAGGGTGACTGTGGGTCAGGATATTGGGAGAGCTCCCTGCTCACCCTCACTGTGTGACTGTAGGTCAGGATATTGGGAGAGCTCCCTGCTCATCCCCACAGGGTGACTGTCGGTCAGGATATTGGGAGAGCTCCCTGCTCATCCCCACAGGGTGACTGTCGGTCAGGATATTGGGAGAGCTCCCTGCTCACCCTCACTGTGTGACTGTTGATCAGGATATTGGGAGAGCTCCCTGCTCATCCTCACAGTGTGACTGTAGGTCAGGATATTGGGAGAGCTCCCTGCTCATCCTCACAGTGTGACTGTAGGTCAGGATATTGGGAGAGCTCCCTGCTCATCCCCACACGGTGACTGTAGGTCAGGATATTGGGAGAGCTCCCTGCTCACCCTCACACGGTGACTGTAGGTCAGGATATTGGGAGAGCTCCCTGCTCATCCCCACACGGTGACTGTAGGTCAGGATATTGGGAGAGCTCCCTGCTCACCCTCACTGTGTGACTGTCGGTCAGGATATTGGGAGTGCTCCCTGCTCATCCTCACACGGTGACTGTAGGTCAGGATATTGGGAGAGCTCCCTGCTCATCCTCACAGGGTGACTGTAGGTCAGGATATTGGGAGAGCTCCCTGCTCACCCTCACACGGTGACTGTCGGTCAGGATATTGGGAGAGCTCCCTGCTCACCCTCACACGATGACTGTCGGTCAGGATATTGGGAGAGCTCCCTGCTCACCCTCACTGTGTGACTGTAGGTCAGGATATTGGGAGAGCTCCCTGCTCACCCTCACAGTGTGACTGTAGGTCAGGATATTGGGAGAGCTCCCTGCTCACCCTCACAGTGTGACTGTAGGTCAGGATATTGGGAGAGCTCCCTGCTCACCCTCACACGGTGACTGTAGGTCAGGATATTGGGAGAGCTCCCTGCTCATCCTCACAGGGTGACTGTAGGTCAGGATATTGGGAGAGCTCCCTGCTCACCCTCACTGTGTGACTGTAGGTCAGGATATTGGGAGAGCTCCCTGCTCACCCTCACAGTGTGACTGTAGGTCAGGATATTGGGAGAGCTTTGGAGCTTTGACCAGTTTCGCAGAGTGTGTGGAGGGGGGAGAGGGTTTCTGCCGATCTCTCCCCGGGGATGAACCTACGGGGATTTCCGACCGAGGTTTTTGAGGCTGTGCCCACCACAGCCTTCTGACCCAGGGGCGAGGGAGCTCCCAATTCATCCAAGCAAATACTCCATTGCGAATAGGTATTGGATGGATAGTTAACTGGCTTTACCTGCTTGCTCCCTTTAACATGTGGTAAAAGGAACAATGTTTCCCAGTGAATAATCAACAAATAACCTTTTAAATACAAGCTAACACCTCTGTGATCCAACAGGGGCGTCTCTCGTGAACTTACTGCTGTGGTTGTCCTGAACACGGGCCAATAATTGGGCCCAAATAGCCATACGTGCGAACACAGCACCAAGATCCACCAAACACAGGCAGCACAAGTAGGGGGGCCAGAGATTGTGAGCACACTTTAAAGGGGTCCTTCGCTGCGGCCAGGGAGAGCCGTTCGCAGCCCTGGTGCCGGTTTAAACTCCAGGCGCTTGTGTGTTTTGAGCCTCAAAGGCCTCCGGAGTGAATGACCATGTTGCTATGGCTGCTGCAAGTAATTTCACCCACAGTTCAGAGCTGCTGCGTCCCCTTGACGCCCGGAGCTCCCAGCCCTCCCCTTTAAGGTGCAGACCCGTCGAAATTGTTTCCCGTCCCAAAATCAGCAAGCTGCCTAAAGGGAGGGTGATTTGCACCGGATTCATGTGTATGGTCCCCCCGACCAGGAACGTGGCTCGGAGCACAGCCAGACTCCTTCAGAGGGCCCATCGACCCGCTCCCTCTCCCACCCCACTCCCCCATTCATGGGGGCACCCGGCGTTAGTTCAGGGTGTGGACTCACTGTATGGGGACCTGAGACTGACTTTACCCCATTACACTGGGTGATGAGGGTTCAGGGTGTTGTCTCACTGTATGGGGACCTGAGACTGACTTTACCCCATTACACTGGGTGATGGGGTTCAGGGTGTGGACTCACTGTATGGGGACCTGAGACTGACTTTACCCCATTACACTGGGTGATGGGGTTCAGGGTGTGGACTCACTGTCTGGGGACCTGAGACTGACTTTACCCCATTACACTGGGTGATGAGGGTCAGGGTGTTGTCTCACTGTATGGGGACCTGAGACTGACTTTACCCCATTACACTGGGTGATGAGGGTCAGGGTGTTGTCTCACTGTATGGGGACCTGAGACTGACTTTACCCCATTACACTGGGTGATGAGGTTCAGGGTGTGGACTCACTGTATGGGGACCTGAGACTGACTTTACCCCATTTCACTGGGTGAGATGGGGTTCAGGGTGTGGACTCACTGTATGGGGACCTGAGACTGACTTTACCCCATTTCACTGGGTGAGATGGGGTTCAGGGTGTGGACTCACTGTATGGGGACCTGAGACTGACTTTACCCCATTACACTGGGTGAGATGGGGTTCAGGGTGTGGACTCACTGTCTGGGGACCTGAGACTGACTTTACCCCATTACACTGGGTGATGGGGTTCAGGGTGTGGACTCACTGTCTGGGGACCTGAGACTGACTTTACCCCATTACACTGGGTGATGGGGTTCAGGGTGTGGACTCACTGTCTGGGGACCTGAGACTGACTTTACCCCATTACACTGGGTGATGGGGTTCAGGGTGTGGACTCACTGTCTGGGGACCTGAGACTGACTTTACCCCATTACACTGGGTGATGGGGTTCAGGGTGTGGACTCACTGTCTGGGGACCTGAGACTGACTTTACCCCATTACACTGGGTGATGGGGTTCAGGGTGTGGACTCACTGTATGGGGACCTGAGACTGACTTTACCCCATTACACTGGGTGAGATGGGGTTCAGGGTGTGGACTCACTGTATGGGGACCTGAGACTGACTTTACCCCATTACACTGGGTGATGGGGTTCAGGGTGTGGACTCACTGTATGGGGACCTGAGACTGACTTTACCCCATTACACTGGGTGATGGGGTTCAGGGTGTGGACTCACTGTATGGGGACCTGAGACTGACGTTACCCCATTACACTGGGTGATGGGGTTCAGGGTGTGGACTCACTGTCTGGGGACCTGAGACTGACTTTACCCCATTACACTGGGTGATGGGGTTCAGGGTGAGGACTCACTGTCTGGGGACCTGAGACTGACTTTACCCCATTACACTGGGTGATGGGGTTCAGGGTGAGGACTCACTGTCTGGGGACCTGAGACTGACGTTACCCCATTACACTGGGTGATGGGGTTCAGGGTGTGGACTCACTGTATGGGGACCTGAGACTGACTTTACCCCATTACACTGGGTGAGATGGGGTTCAGGGTGTGGACTCACTGTCTGGGGACCTGAGACTGACTTTACCCCATTACACTGGGTGAGATGGGGTTCAGGGTGTGGACTCACTGTCTGGGGACCTGAGACTGACTTTACCCCATTACACTGGGTGATGTGGTTCAGGGTGTGGACTCACTGTCTGGGGACCTGAGACTGACTTTACCCCATTACACTGGGTGAGATGGGGTTCAGGGTGTGGACTCACTGTCTGGGGACCTGAGACTGACGTTACCCCATTACACTGGGTGATGAGGGTCAGGGTGTGGACTCACTGTATGGGGACCTGAGACTGACTTTACCCCATTACACTGGGTGATGGGGTTCAGGGTGTGGACTCACTGTATGGGGACCTGAGACTGACTTTACCCCATTACACTGGGTGATGGGGTTCAGGGTGTGGACTCACTGTATGGGGACCTGAGACTGACTTTACCCCATTACACTGGGTGATGAGGGTCAGGGTGTGGACTCACTGTCTGGGGACCTGAGACTGACGTTACCCCATTACACTGGGTGAGATGGGGTTCAGGGTGTGGACTCACTGTCTGGGGACCTGAGACTGACTTTACCCCATTACACTGGGTGATGGGGTTCAGGGTGTGGACTCACTGTCTGGGGACCTGAGACTGACTTTACCCCATTACACTGGGTGAGATGGGGTTCAGGGTGTGGACTCACTGTATGGGGACCTGAGACTGACTTTACCCCATTACACTGGGTGATGGGGTTCAGGGTGTGGACTCACTGTCTGGGGACCTGAGACTGACTTTACCCCATTACACTGGGTGATGGGGTTCAGGGTGTGGACTCACTGTATGGGGACCTGAGACTGACTTTACCCCATTACACTGGGTGAGATGGGGTTCAGGGTGTGGACTCACTGTCTGGGGACCTGAGACTGACTTTACCCCATTACACTGGGTGAGATGGGGTTCAGGGTGAGGACTCACTGTCTGGGGACCTGAGACTGACGTTACCCCATTACACTGGGTGATGGGGTTCAGGGTGTGGACTCACTGTATGGGGACCTGAGACTGACTTTACCCCATTGCACTGGGTGATGGGGTTCAGGGTGTGGACTCACTGTATGGGGACCTGAGACTGACTTTACCCCATTACACTGGGTGATGGGGTTCAGGGTGTGGACTCACTGTATGGGGACCTGAGACTGACTTTACCCCATTACACTGGGTGAGATGGGGTTCAGGGTGTGGACTCACTGTCTGGGGACCTGAGACTGACTTTACCCCATTACACTGGGTGAGATGGGGTTCAGGGTGAGGACTCACTGTCTGGGGACCTGAGACTGACGTTACCCCATTACACTGGGTGATGGGGTTCAGGGTGTGGACTCACTGTATGGGGACCTGAGACTGACTTTACCCCATTACACTGGGTGATGGGGTTCAGGGTGTGGATTCACTGTATGGGGACCTGAGACTGACTTTACCCCATTACACTGGGTGATGGGGTTCAGGGTGTGGACTCACTGTATGGGGACCTGAGACTGACTTTACCCCATTACACTGGGTGATGGGGTTCAGGGTGTGGATTCACTGTATGGGGACCTGAGACTGACTTTACCCCATTACACTGGGTGATGGGGTTCAGGGTGTGGACTCACTGTCTGGGGACCTGAGACTGACTTTACCCCATTACACTGGGTGATGGGGTTCAGGGTGTGGACTCACTGTATGGGGACCTGAGACTGACTTTACCCCATTACACTGGGTGATGGGGTTCAGGGTGTGGATTCACTGTATGGGGACCTGAGACTGACGTTACCCCATTACACTGGGTGATGAGGGTTCAGGGTGTGGACTCACTGTCTGGGGACCTGAGACTGACTTTACCCCATTACACTGGGTGATGGGGTTCAGGGTGTGGACTCACTGTATGGGGACCTGAGACTGACTTTACCCCATTACACTGGGTGAGATGGGGTTCAGGGTGTGGACTCACTGTATGGGGACCTGAGACTGACTTTACCCCATTACACTGGGTGATGGGGTTCAGGGTGTGGACTCACTGTCTGGGGACCTGAGACTGACTTTACCCCATTACAGTGGGTGATGGGGTTCAGGGTGTGGACTCACTGTCTGGGGACCTGAGACTGACTTTACCCCATTACACTGGGTGATGGGGTTCAGGGTGTGGACTCACTGTATGGGGACCTGAGACTGACTTTACCCCATTACACTGGGTGATGGGGTCAGGGTGTGGACTCACTGTATGGGGACCTGAGACTGACTTTACCCATTACACTGGGTGAGATGGGGTTCAGGGTGTGGACTCACTGTATGGGGACCTGAGACTGACTTTACCCCATTACACTGGGTGATGGGGGTCAGGGTGTGGACTCACTGAAGGGGACCTGAGACTGACTTTACCCCATTACACTGGGTGATGGGGTTCAGGGTGTGGACTCACTGTCTGGGGACCTGAGACTGACTTTACCCCATTACACTGGGTGATGGGGTCAGGGTGTGGACTCACTGTCTGGGACCTGAGAAGACTGACTTTACCCATTACACTGGGTGATGGGGTTCAGGGTGTGGACTCACTGTCTGGGGACCTGAGACTGACTTTACCCCATTACACTGGGTGATGGGGTTCAGGGTGTGGACTCACTGTCTGGGGACCTGAGACTGACTTTACCCCATTACACTGGGTGATGGGGTTCAGGGTGTGGACTCACTGTATGGGGACCTGAGACTGACTTTACCCCATTACACTGGGTGATGAGGGTTCAGGGTGTGGACTCACTGTCTGGGGACCTGAGACTGATTGTTTTCCTGTTGACTCAGATAAGACGTGTGATGGTGACGGTTTGGATCCGTGGCTGATTTCCATCATCGTTCTCTTGATTCTCCTCGTTGGGATCGCTGTCTGCCTGGTGTATAAATGGAGAGAGGTTTTCAAACGCGTCTGCCATTTAAAGGGTGGTAAGATCTCACTGTTTCTCATTCCGGTTCGCTCCCCACTGTCATTAATAGACAGTCAGCAATTGTTGAATTGTTCTGTTAAAAGGAAAGACTTGTATTCATACATCACACCCTCAGGATGTGCCAAAGTGTTTTACAGCCAATGAAGTGTAGCCACTGATGTAATGTCGGAAACGTGGCAGCCAATTTTACACAGCAAGATCCCACAAACAGCAATGTGATCATGACCAGATCATCTGTTTTTGGTGATGTTGATTGAGGGTTAAATATTGGCCAGGACACCGGGGAGAACTCCCCTGCTCTTCTTCGAATAGTGCCCGGGGATCTTTTACATCCACCTGAGAGGGCAGACGGGACCCTCGGTTTAACGACTCGTCTGAAAGACGGCCCCTCA
>NW_027138687.1:0-38246 GCF_035084215.1 Heptranchias perlo
TACTATTCTCTCCAAGGGAAGAGTGTGAAGATATAAAAACAACAACTAATTGCTGATTTGAAAATGCCCACACAAATGGGCAGGCCTTGACTGTCCACTTGAAATTCTTGACAAAACAAACGGGTGCTAAAGTAGGCAGAGAGCTTGCTCGATATTCTACAAGAGTCATGTGGTTCAATCCTAAATCTGGGTGTGTCGCACTAGAAAGTTTAACATTCACAAATCTGGGGGACCCTCCAATGAACTCTTCCTTTCTTCTAAACTCCAGATGTGAATGAATGTCAAAGTGGAAGCCACAACTGTCACAGCTCGGCCTCCTGTTTCAACAGCCCGGCTCTTTCCAATGTGTGTGTGGGGCTGGATATACTGGAGATGGAAGGACTTGTACAGGTAACTGACACTGAATCTTCGCATTTGCCTTTTTTATTCTTTGTGAGCTTTTTATTTTATTTCCTATCTGATTAATCCTAATATCAGAATGGGTATCCGTCCTGTCCCCTTCCTGGTCTGTATGCACACATGATTATCAAGAATATTAGCAGACGTTGATCAACAGCTAAGAATGTCCAAGTAAATCAGACCATTCAAAACATTCCTCAGTTTAAAGCCTCTGACATGTAAAGTTAAGTAAACTGAAAGTGCAGTGGGACGATAACTTATAACTTCACCCTGTGGATATTCCTGACATTATTGTGACAAAAATGAAGCATTTTTTCACTTAAAAAAACCTGTCCTGGTATCGGCTTCATAAACTCTGTCTGTTTACATCAGGAGTTAAAAACCATCTTCATTCAGAGAGTTCATGGGTTCAATTTTGAAATGGTGGTGGGTTGGCAGCGGGGGAGGGGGGTGAAGATGTGCGTGGGAAACCCGAATAAACAAACTTTACCATTTCCGACACGATCGCATCGTAATTGTGGTGATTCACGTGCTCTCCGGGTTTCACCCCCGGCAACCAACCTGATTGAGAGGCTGGCTGTCGTCAGGAGCTGTAACGCGAGGAGGGGGAGAGAAAGAGAGAGAGAGAGAGAGAGAGAGATGTCATCCAGCACTGGAATGGAAGGTTGGGGTGGGGGGGAGAGGGAAGATCGGTGGGGGGGAGAGGGGAAGATCGGTGGGGGGGGAGAGGGGAAGATCGGTGGGGGGGGAGAGGGGAAGATCGGTGGGGGGGGAGAGGGGAAGATCGGTGGGGGGGGGAGAGGGGAAGATCGGTGGGGGGGGAGAGGGGGAAGATCGGTGGGGGGGGAGAGGGGAAGATCTGGTGGGGGGGGAGAGGGGAAGATCGGTGGGGGGGAGAGGGGAAGATCGGTGGGGGGGGAGAGGGGAAGATCGGTGGTGGGGGAGAGGGAAGATCGGTGGGGGGGGGAGAGGGGGAAGATCGGTGGTGGGGGAGAGGGGAAGATCGGTGGTGGGGGGAGAGGGGAAGATCGGTGGGGGGGGAGAGGGGAAGATCGGTGGGGGGGAGAGGGGAAGATCGGTGGGGGGGGAGAGGGGAAGATCGGTGGGGGGGGAGAGGGGAAGATCGGTGGGGGGGGGAGAGGGGAGATCGGTGGGGGGGGATAGGGGAAGATCGGTGGGGGGGGAGAGGGGAAGATCGGTGGGGGGGGAGAAGGGGAAGATCGGTGGGGGGGGGAGAGGGAAGATCGGTGGGGGGGGAGAGGGGAAGATCGGTGGGGGGGGGAGAGGGGAAGATCGGTGGGGGGGGAGAGGGGAAGATCGGTGGGGGGGGGAGAGTGGAAGATCGTGGGGGGGGAGAGAGGGAAGATCGGTGGGGGAGAGGGGAAGATCAGGGGGGGAGAGGGGAAGATCAGGGGGGGAGAGGGGAAGATCAGGGGGGGAGAGGGGAAGATCAGGGGGGGGAGAGGAGGGAAGATCAGGGGGGGAGAGGGGAAGATCAGGGGGGGAGAGGGGAAGATCAGGGGGGGGAGAGGGGAAGATCAGGGGGGGGAGAGGGGAAGATCAGGGGGGGGGAGAGGGGAAGATCAGGGGGGGGGAGAGGGGAAGATCAGGGGGGGGGAGAGGGAAGATCAGGGGGGGAGAGGGGAAGATCAGGGGGGGAGAGGGGGGGAGGATCAGGGGGGGAGGGGGGGCGGATCAGGGGGGGAGGGGGGAGGATCAGGGGGGGAGGGGGGAGGATCAGGGGGGGAGGGGGGAAGATCAGGGGGGGGAGGGGGGAGATCGGCGGGATAAAGAAGGGGAGATCGGGAGGACATCGGGGGGGTGAAGAAGGGAGATTGGAGAGGGAGAGATCGGACATCGGAGCAGGGTGGGAAAGGGAGGTTGATTTTGTGTTTTAACTTCATGCTTTGGTTTTTTATGTAATTTATTTCATTTCCTTTTGCCTGATCCGGCCCTTCACATCTGATGTCACAAGTAAAGTGCCTTAAGTACCTCGATGAGGTTCAATTGACTCTTTAACTACCATCCCACCGGCTTTAATTGCCCAGCGGGACTTCCAGATTTCGGGACTTCCAGATTCGGGACGCCAGCCGCGCACACAGGTGTGTCCGTGGGGAACTCGGACGTTGGCGGGTTGGAGCCGGGCTCCGAAGCCGAACGGGATTTAACCCGATTTTCGGAGCCCCCCCTTCCCCAATGCACCCGCAATTTCCCGGGAAAATCGAGCCCTCATATCCCTGTTTTATCGCGATTACATTGTTGCATTGAATTGACTGGCCACCGCACAATTTGCTTGCACGCTCAGTTCAAATACAAAACATGCAGGTATGATTTGTTCAACTGCATTGTCTGACTGACAGCTTAACATTCACAGAGCCCCAGAAACCATTTTGAAGCCTATCCTTTTCAAATTAATGTGTTTGTCCAGGGCAACCAACGAAACAAGAGGCTGTCTGTAATCTTCAAAGGGAAGCTGTCAGAAATTTCCAAGGGCTAAATTTTAACTCCCGAGAACGGGTGGGTTGGGGGCAGGGGGAGGAGGGTGGGGGGGGGAGTAAAAATCCTCCATTTTCAGAGTGGGGACCGCATCCCGGCTCCAACACACCTACTTCTGGGTTTAACTCAGGCAGGTTTGTCTGTGGGTGGAGAGCAGACACCAGGAAGTCCCGCCCCCACTTAAAGCCGGCGGGCTGATACTTAAAAGGGCAATGGACCTCATTGAGATACTTGAGGTCCTGAATATTTTGTGTATTGGAATAATAAAAGGAATTTAAACTTACCTGTTCGGGTTTCCCATCACTTCCCATTCATGTCTGGTGAAAGCAGGTGGGAAGGGCTGAATCCATGAAGTGAGGGCCTTTATTGCACTGTTTGTGGGCCCAGAGGAGCAGGATTGCTTCATCCAGGCCCAACACCTCATCTGGTCAACAGAAGCCCCGCGATCCGCTGATCCCTCCCACCGATGATGCACCGCCCCCACCCCCCCCCCACCATGGTGGACCCCACCTATCTCCGGTCCTTCACCCAACCTCCAGTGACCTCTAATCATCTTCCTCAGCACCCCCCACCGATCTCTTCATCAGCTCCCCCCGATCTCTCTCCATAGCTCCCCCCGATATCTTCCTCAGACCCCCCGATCTCATCCTCAGACCCCTGATAATCTCCTCGCCCTCACCGATCTCCTCTCCGCCCCCCCCCCCCAATCTTCTCCCGGCACCCCCCCCGATCTTCTCCCCGCCTCCACACCTCGACCTTCTCCCCGGCCTATGATCCCTCCATCCCTCCCTCTGATCCCGAGTTGCGACCTGCTACAGCAGCCCTTCCTGGGCAACTGCCAGCCAGCCTGTCAATCAGAAGTGAAATTACTGGGCCTCATTAAGGTTACGATCTGGGGTCGCAACCCGCTCACTTACCTTCCAGGTTTGACACCCAGAAATCATCGCCCCCACCCCTCGCCTGCTCCCTTCCCGGTTCTCAATTAAAATTTACCGCCAAGAGTTCTGTAGCTGGTGAGAATATGAAGAGTACCACTTCTAAAAGTTAATTCGATTGAACTTCGAATGGACATTGGCAAATTGCTGATTTTCTATTACGTGGAGCGAGCTAAGATTAACTAATACATTTAATAAAGATAAGTTATTGCTCATATTCATTTTGTTCCATAAATGTTTCATCAATGTGTTTGATGTTTAAGACCTAAAGCAAGGTCTTCTGAAGTGCTGCACTGGAGGATTCGATGCTGCCCAGGATCGAACCAGTCGCTGAACTAATATCTAATCGAGAGAAGTAATCTGTTCATTATCCAGGGCACAGAGGAAAGGTACCTGGGTGTCGGGGCAATTGGAAACACTCTCGAGGAAGTAGGGAGCGAGGGCTCGTCTCCATGGGCAGCCTGTAATACGGAGCCACAAATATCTGGAGTCAAAAAATTCAAACAGGCAGGGGCCTTTGGCTGTTCACTTGAAAACATGGCCAAACAAACAGGTGTGAAAGTGGGCAGGGAGCTTGTGTAATGTTCTCCAAGAGGCAGGTGGTTCAATCCGAAATCTGGGCGTGTTGCAGAAGGAGTTTAACATTCGCAAATCTGGGGACCCTCCAATGAACTCTTCCTTTCTTCTAAACTCCAGATGTGAATGAATGTAAAAGTGGAAGCCACGACTGTCACAGCTCGGCCTCCTGTTTCAACAGCCCCGGCTCTTTCCAATGTGTGTGTAGGGCTGGATATACTGGAGATGGAAGGACTTGTACAGGTAACTGACACTGAATCTTCCCAGGGGAAAATCTCCCCATTTCCATCTTTCGAGCCTTAGAAGTGTTTTATTTTCTCCGTTGTGATGAATCCCCAATATCTGGGTTCTGGGATCGAACCTGCCACCTTCCTGGTCTGTATACAAACTATTAATGAGTTACTCAATGACGAACCAGCCGATTCACTGAGGAGGGAATTCTTTTTTGAATTAAAACACATTGAGGGATTGGTCCTGATTCAGAAATATCTTCCTCCCTTGAAACCTGCTGCTGGACACACAATGGAAAGCCTCACTGAATAAAGAAATGTAAAAGGTAATAAATTGATACAGAAGGAGCTGTACCAGTCCCATGCAAGACAAGGTCTTCAGACACTTTATCTTAATGATGGCAGTAAAACTGCCTGATGTCCCTGACCAGGATCTAAAGTCTGCCGTGGTTCAAAATTCTGCCCATTCCCATTCCCATTTCTTTCTCCTGCTCCATCCGGAAGCTGCTCACTCTGACTCCGTTTTAGTTCCTGGCCCTGGAACCTCATCCAAGTCGCCGTTCTTCATGTGAGACTGTGAGTGTCACCAAGTTATTGAGTCATGGGGGACATTACAGCCGAGCCCAATCCTGTCCTCACAATATCCAAACACCTGAAATTTCCAGTAGGGGTCACTGTATTGGGAGTTGCCATCCTGTTCTGATTGTCCCCCTCCCTCATCTTGAGTCGCTGAAGGAAACTGCCCTCCCCTCCACTGTCACCCTACCTGAGAACAGCGAACTCAGGTGAGAAGGGGCGAAGATTGATGATGAAATATGTGGAGATAATAGGACGGCCTCTCAATAATTAGAAACCAATCTCCAAATGGAGAGTAAAGTGAATAATGAGATGACTGATTCCAATACTCAGTATCCCTCATGGGTCTGTCGGGCCAATCACAACGTTTATGGGATTCGATTCAGCCAAGTTGTGATTTCTTCTAAACCGCCCCCATTCATTTTGTGTCTTCAGTTAGTGACGTGTGTCTCAACAATCCGTGTGACCCAATGGCTCCTGTACCCTCCCATTTGTCTTTTTAATTGCGAGCTTTTTATTTTATTTCCTGTCTGATTAATCCTAATATCCAGAATGGGTATCCGTCCTGTCCCCTTCCGGGTCTGTATGCACACATGATTATCTAGAATATTAGCAGACGTTGATCACCAGCTAAGAATGTCCAAGTGAATCAGACCATTCAAAACATTCCTAAGTTTAAAGCCTCTGACATGTAAAGTTAAGTAAACTGAAAGTGCAGTGGGACGATAACTTATAACTTCACCCTGTGGATATTCCTGACATTATTGTGACAAAAATGAAGCATTTTTCACTTAAAAAAAACTTTCCTGGTATCGGCTTCATAAACTCTGTCTGTTTACATCAGGAGTTAAAAAACCATCTTCATTCAGAGAGTTCATGGGTTCAATTTTGAAATGGTGGTGGGTTGGCAGCGGGGAGGGGGGTGAAGATGTGCGTGGCAAACCCGAATAAACAAACTTTACCATTTCCGACACGATCGCATCGTAATTGATGGTGATTAACGTGCTCTCCGGGTTCACCCCCGGCAACCGACCTGATTGAGAGGCTGGCTGTCGTCAGGAGCTGTAACGTGAGGAGGTGGGGAGAGAAGAGAGAGAGAGAGAGAGAGAGAGGGAGAGGGAGAGAGAGAGAGAGAGAGAGAGAGAGAGGGAGAGACTTCATCCAGCACTGGAACTGAAGATCGGGGTGCGGGGAGAGGGGAAGATCGGGGGGGAGAGGGGAAGATCGGGGGAGGAGAGGGGAAGATCAGGGAGGAGAGGGGAAGATCGTGGGAGAGGGGGAGATCGGGGGATAAAGAAAGGGAGGTCGGGGGGGACATTGGGGGATGAAGACAGGGAGATCGTGGGGGGGGGTGAAGAAGGGGAGATTGGAGAGGGAGATATCGGACATCGGAGCAGGGTGGAAAGGGAGGTTGATTTTGCGTTTTAACTTCGTGCATTGGTTTTTTATGTAATTTATTTCATTTTCTTTTGCCTGATCCGGCCCTTCATGTCACAAGTAAAGTGCCTTAAGCACGTCAGTGAGGTTTATTTGACTCTTTAACTGTCATCCCCACCGGCTTTAATTGCCAGCGGGACTTCCAGATTCGGGACGCCCGCGCGACACAGGTGTGTCCGTGGGGAACTCGGACGTTGGCGGGTTGGAGCCGGGCTCCGAAGCCGAACGGGATTAACCCGATTTTCGGAGCCCCCCGTCCCCAATGCACCCGCAATTTCACAGGAGAATCGAGCCCCATATCCCTGTTTATCGCGATACATTGTTGCAGTGAATTGACTGGCCACCGCACAATTTGCTTGCACGCTCAGTTCAAATACAAACATGCAGGTATGATTTGTTCAACTGCATTGTCTGACTGACAGCTTAACATTCACAGAGCCCCAGAAACCATTTTGAAGCCCATCGATTTCAAATTAATGTGTTTGTCCAGGGCAACCAACGAAACAAGAGGCTGTCTGTAATCTTCAAAGTGAATCTGTCAGAAATTTCCAAGGGCGAAATTTTAACTCCCAAGAGCAGGTGGGTTGGGGGCAGGGGGGGCGTGGGGGGGGAGTAAAAATCCTCCGTTTCCAGAGTGGGACCGCATCCCGGCTCCAACACACCGACTTCTGGGTTTAACTCAGGCAGGTTTGTCTGCGGGTGGAGAGCAGACACCAGAAAGTCCCGCCCCCACTTAAAGCCGGTGGGCTGATTCTTAAAAGGGCAATGGACCTCATTGAGATACTTGAGGTCCTGAATATTTTGTGTATTGGAATAATAAAAGGAATTTAAACTTACCTGTTCCGGTT
The DNA here is from genome assembly GCF_035084215.1 of Heptranchias perlo. Lineage (NCBI taxonomy): Eukaryota > Metazoa > Chordata > Chondrichthyes > Hexanchiformes > Hexanchidae > Heptranchias > Heptranchias perlo. The sequence continues at coordinate 7,498 of NW_027138687.1, forward strand.
TCCCATCACTTCCCATTCATGTCTGGTGAAAGCAGGTGGGAAGGGCTGAATCCATGAAGTGAGGGCCTTTATTGCACTGTTTGTGGGCCCGGAGGAGCAGGATTGCTTCATTCAGGCCCAACACGCTCATCTGGCCAACAGGAGACCCGCGATCCGCTGATCCCTCCGCCCGATGAAGCCACCCCGCCCCCTCCCCCCTACCACGGTGGACTCCACCTATCTCCGGTCCTTCACCTAACCTCCAGCGACCTCCAATCATCTTCCTCAGCTCCCCCGATCTCTCTCCTCAGCTCCCCCGATCTCTCGCCTCAGCTCCCCCGATCTCTCTCCTCAGCTCCCCCGATCTCTCTCCTCAGCTCCCCCGATCTCTCGCCTCAGCTCCCCCGATCTCTCGCCTCAGCTCCCCCGATCTCTCGCCTCAGCTCCCCCGATCTCTCTCCTCAGCTCCCCCGATCTCTCTCCTCAGCTCCCCCGATCTCTCTCCTCAGCTCCCCCGATCTCTCTCCTCAGCTCCCCCGATCTCTCTCCTCAGCTCCCCCGATCTCTCTCCTCAGCTCCCCCGATCTCTCTCCTCAGCTCCCCCGATCTCTCTCCTCAGCTCCCCCGATCTCTCTCCTCAGCTCCCCCGATCTCTCTCCTCAGCTCCCCCGATCTCTCTCCTCAGCTCCCCCGTTCTCTTCCTCAGACCCCTGATCATCTCCCTGCCCCCACCGACCTTCCCCCCCGGCCTATGATCCCTCCGTCCCTCCCTCTGATCCCGAGTTGCGACCTGCTACAGCAGCCCTTCCTGGCCAACTGCCAGCCAGCCTGTCAATCAGAAGTGAACTGGAAGTGAAATTGTTGGGCCTCATTAAGGTCACGATCTGGGGTCGCAACCCCCCACTTACCTTCCAGGTTTCGTACCGGAAATCATCGCCCCCCCACCCCTCGCCTGCTCCCTTCCCGGCTCTCAATTAAAATTTACCCCCAAGAGTTCTGTGGCTGGTGAGAATATGAAGAGATCTCCTTCTAAAAGTTAATTCGAAATTAACTTCGAATGGACATTGCAAATTGCTGATTTTCTATTACGTGGAGCGAGCTAAGATTAACTAATACATTTAAAAAAGATCAGTTATTGCTAATATTCATTTGTTCCATAAATGTTTCACAAATCTGTTTGATGTTAAGACCTGAAGCAAGGTCTTCTGAAGTGCTGCACTGGAGGATTTGATGCTGCCCAGGATCGAACCAGTCGCTGAACTAATATGTAATCGAGAGAAGTAATCTGTTCATTATCCAGGGCACAGAAGAAAGGTACCTGGGTATCGGGGCAATTGAAAACACTCTCGAGGAAGTAGGGAGCGAGGGCTCGTCTCCGTGGGCAGCCTGTAACACGGAGCCACAAATATCTGGAGTCAAAAAAATTCAAACAGGCAGGGCCTTTGGCTGTTCACTTGAAAACATGGCCGAACAAGCGGGTGTGAAAGTGGGCAGGGAGCTTGTGTAATGTTCTCCAAGAGTCAGGTGGTTCAATCCTAAATCTGGGCGTGTAGCAGAAGGGAGTTTAACATTCACAAATCTGGGACCCTCCAATGAACTCTTCCTTTCTTCTAAACTCCAGATGTGAATGAATGTAAAAGTGGAAGCCACGACTGTCACAGCTCGGCCTCCTGTTTCAACAGCCCCGGCTCTTTCCAATGTGTGTGTAAGGCTGGATATACTGGCGATGGAAGGACCTGTACAGGTAACTGATACTGAATCTTCCCAGGGGAAACTCTCCCCATTTCCATCTTTAGAGCCTTAGAAGTGTTTTATTTTCTCCGTTGTGATGAATCCCCAATATCTGGGTTCTGGGATCGAACCTGCCACCTTCCTGGTCTGTATACAAACTATTAATGAATTACTCAATGACTAACCAGCTGCTTCACTGAGGAGGGAATCCTTTTTTTAAATTAAAAAACATTGAGGGGATTGGTCCTGATTCAGAAATATCTTCCTCCTTCGAAACCTGCTGCTGGACACACAATGGAAAGCCTCACTGAATAAAGAAATGTAAAAGGTAATAAATTGATTCTGAAGGAGCTGTACCAGTCCCATGCAAGACAAGGTCTTCGGACACTTTATCTTAATGATGTCAGTGAACTGCCTGATGTCCTTGGTCAGGATCTAAAATCTGCTGTGGTTCAAAATTCTCCCCTTTCCCATTCCCAATCCCATTTTTTTCCCCCTGCTCCATCTGGAAGCTGCTCACTCTTAGTCCGATTTAATTCCTGGCCCCTGGTACCTCATCCAAGTCGCCGTTCTTCATGTGAGACTGTGAGTGTCACCAAGTTATTGAGTCATGGGGGACATTACAGCCGAGCCCAATCCTGTCCTCACAATATCCAAACCCCTGAAATTTCCAGTAGGGATCACTGTATTGGGAGTTGCCATCCTGTCTGATTGTCCCCCTCCCTCATCTTGAGTCGCTGAAGGCAACTGTCCTCCCTCCACTGTCACCCTACCTGAGAACAGCTAACTCAGGTGAGAAGGGGCGAAGATTGATGATGAAATATGTGGAGATAATAGGACGGCCTCTCAATAATTAGAAGCCAATCTCCAAATGGAGAGTAAAGTGAATAATGAGATGACTGATTCCAATACTCGGTATCCCTCATGCGTCTGTCGGGCCAATCACACGTTTATGGGATTCGATTCTGCCAAGTTGTGATTTCCTCTAAACCGCCCCCATTTATTTTGTGTCTTCAGTTAGTGACGTGTGTCTCAACAATCCGTGTGGACCCAATGGCTCCTGTACCCAGCAGGACGGAAGCTTCAGATGCACCTGTGTGACTGGCTACACCTGGAATGGATCTGTCTGCACAGGTGTGTGATGGGAATCATTTAACCCTTTGGGCAATGAACTGAAATTACTATTTCCATTTCGGGCTGGGCCTTTTGTCAAGTTATAAATCAGACCGGGGCTGGGGTCGGATCAGGGTTATGAGGTTTGATTTGCTGATGGTGAAAATTAATTGAAAAGTTTACCAACAGGCGATGACTCCCCCCAGGATGAAACTTCCTGCTGTCACTCACTGTCAAGGCTAACACATGCTAAATGGTTCCCCAGATGTGGTGTTGGATGGTGTTTCCCAATTGTTGAACTGTACCCAGCAGGGGAAGGAGAGAAAAAATTACTTACCCACTTTTTCCCAGTGCCTAATAACCCTGGATGCCCCTCTTATATGGGCACGATGACCACTGAGCACAAAAAAGGAGGCAATGATGGAGAATGGGATCACACAGGAACTAGAAAGTGGGATTAGGCTGGGTGGCTCATTTTTGGCCATCGCGGGCACGATGGGCCTAATGGCCTCCTTCTGTGCCGTACATTTTCTATGATCCTATGACTGGCAACACTGAAGCAGTACCTGCTGATTTATGATGGTCACGGAGGGAGCATTCACTCCGTGGTCTGTCAGACTGTTAATCAGCCTGTGAATCCTTCCACTACTTCACACTATTCTCTCCAAGGGAAGAGTGTGAAGATATAAAAACAACAACTAATTGCTGATTTGAAAATGCCCACACAAATGGGCAGGGCCTTTGACTGTCCACTTGAAATCTTGACAAAACAAACGGGTACTAAAGTGGGCAGAGAGCTTGCTCGATATTCTACAAGAGTCATGTGGTTCAAGCCAAAATCTGGGTGTGTAGCACTAGAAAGTTTAACATTCACAAATCTGGGGACCCTCCAATGAACTCTTCCTTTCTTCTAAACTCCAGATGTGAATGAATGTCAAAGTGGAAGCCACGACTGTCACAGCTCGGCCTCCTGTTTCAACAGCCCCGGCTCTTTCCAATGTGTGTGTGGGGCTGGATTTACTGGAGATGGAAGGACTTGTACAGGTAACTGACACTGAATCTTCCCATTTGCCTTTTTTTTTTAATTGCGAGCTTTTTATTTTATTTCCCATCTGACGAATCCCAATATCCAGAATGGGTATCCGTCCTGTCCCCTTCCTGGTCTGTATGCACACATGATTATCTAGAATATTAGCAGACGTTGATCAACAGCTAAGAATGCCCAAGTAAATCAGACCATTCAAAACATTCCTAAGTTTAAAGCCTCTGACATGTAAAATTAAGTAAACTGAAAGTGCAGTGGGACGATAACTTATAACTTCACCCTGTGGATATTCCTGACATCATTGTGACAAAAATGAAGCAGTTTTGACTAAAAAAAACCTGTCCTGGTATCGGCTTCATAAACTCTGTCTGTTTTCATAAGGAGTTAAAAACCATCTTCATTCAGAGAGTTCATGGGTTCAATTTTGAAATGGTGGTGGGTTGGCAGCGGGGGAGGGGGGTGAAGATGTGCGTGGCAAACCCGAATAAACAAACTTTACCATTTCCGACACGATCGCATCGTAATTGATGGTGATTAACGTGCTCTCCGGGTTTCACCCCCGGCAACCAACCTGATTGAGAGTCTGGCTGTCGTCAGGAGCTGTAACGCGAGGAGGGGGGAGAGAAAGAGAGAGAGAAAGAGAGAGAGACAGAGAGAGAGAGAGACATCACCCAGCACTGGAACAGAAGATCGGGGTGGGGGGAGAGTGGAAGATCTGGGGGTGGGAAGAGTGGAAGATCGGGGGGGGGGGGGAAGAGTGGAAGATCGTGGGGGGGGAAGAGTGGAAGATCGGGGGGGGGAGAGTGGAAGATCAGGGTGGGAAGAGTGGAAGATCGGGGGGGGGGGGAAGAGTGGAAGATCGTGGGGGGGGAAGAGTGGAAGATCGGGGGGGGGGAAGATTGGAAGATCGGGGGGGGGAGAGTGGAAGATCGGGGGGGGGAGAGTGGAAGATCAGGGGGGGGAGAGTGGAAGATCAGGGGGGGGAGAGTGGAAGATCGGGGGGGAAGAGTGGAAGATCGGGGGGGGGAGAGTGGAAGATCGGGGGAGGGAGAGTGGAAGATCGGGGGGGAAGAGTGGAAGATCGGGGGGGAAGAGTGGAAGATCGGGGGGGGGAAGAGTGGAAGATCGGGGGGGGGAAGAGTGGAAGATCGGGGGGGGAAGAGTGGAAGATCGGGGGAGGGAGAGTGGAAGATCGGGGGGGAAGAGTGGAAGATCGGGGGGGGAAGAGTGGAAGATCGGGGGGGGAAGAGTGGAAGATCGGGGGGGGGAAGAGTGGAAGATCGGGGGGGGGGAAGAGTGGAAGATCGGGGGGGGAAGAGTGGAAGATCGGGGGGGGGAAGAGTGGAAGATCGGGGGGGGGAAGAGTGGAAGATCGGGGGGGGGAAGAGTGGAAGATCGGGGGGGGAAGAGTGGAAGATCGGGGGGGGGGAAGAGTGGAAGATCGGGGGGGGAAGAGTGGAAGATCGGGGGGGGGAAGAGTGGAAGATCGGGGGGGGGAAGAGTGGAAGATCGGGGGGGGAAGAGTGGAAGATCGGGGGGGAAGAGTGGAAGATCGGGGGGGGAAGAGTGGAAGATCGGGGGGGGGAGAGTGGAAGATCGGGGGGGAAGAGTGGAAGATGCGGTGATAGAGAGGGGGAGATCGGCGGATGAAGAAAGGGAGATCGGCGGAAACATCGGTGGGGGGGTGAAGAGGGAGATATCAGACATCGGAGCAGGGTGGAAAGGGAGGTTGATTTTGTGTTTTAACTTCATGCTTTGGTTTTTTATGTAATTTATTTCATTTCCTTTTGCCTGATCCGGCCCTTCACGCCTGATGTCACAAGTCAAGTGCCTTAAGTACCTCGGTGAGGTTCATTTGGCTCTTTAACTACCATCCCACCGCGCTTCCAGATTCGGGACGCCCGCACACACAGGTGTGTCCGTGGAGAACTCGGATGTCGGCAGGTTGGAGCCGGGCTCCGAAGCCGAGCGGGATTAACCCGATTTTCGGAATCCCACCCCCCCTGTCCCCAACGCACCCGCAATTTCCCGGGAAAATCGAGCCCCATATCCCTGTTTATGGCGATACATTGTTGCAGTGAATTGACTGGCCACCGCACAATTTGCTTGCACGCTCAGTTCAAATACAAACATGCAGGTATGATTTGTTCAACTGCATTGTCTGACTGACAGCTTAACATTCACAGAGCCCCAGAAACCATTTTGAAGCTTATCCTTTTCAAATTAATGTGTTTGTCCAGGGCAGCCAACGAAACAAGAGGCTGTCTGTAATCTTCAAAGGGAATCGGTCAGAAATTTCCAAGGGGTAAATTTTAACTCCCGAGAACGGGTGGGTTGGGGGTAGGGGGGAGGTGGGAGCAAAAATCCTCCATTTTCAGAGTGGGACCGCATCCCGGCTCCAACACACCTACTTCTGGGTTTAACTCAGGCAGGTTTGTCTGCGGGTGGAGAGCAGACACCAGGAAGTCCCGCCCCCACTTAAAGCCGGCGGGCTGATTCTTAAAAGGGCAATGGACCTCATTGAGATACTTGAGGTCCTGAATATTTTGTGTATTGGAATAATAAAAGGATTTTAAACTTACCTGTTCGGGTTTCCCATCACTTCCCATTCATGTCTGGTGAAAGAAGGCGGGAAGGGCTGAATCCATGAAGTGAGGGCCTTTATTGCACTGTTTGTGGGCCCCGAGGAGCAGGATTGCTTCATCCAGGCCCAACACGCTCATCTGGTCAACAGGAGACCCGCGATCCGCTGATCCCTCCGCCCGATGAAGCCACCCCGCCCCCTCCCCCCCCCCCCACCATGGTGGACCCCACCTATCTCCGGTCCTTCACCCAACCTCCAGCGACCTCCAATCATCTTACTCAGCTCCCCCGATCTCTCTCCTCAGCTCCCCCGATCTCTCTCCTCAGCTCCCCCGATCTCTCTCCTCAGCTCCCCCGATCTCTCTCCTCAGCTCCCCCGATCTCTCTCCTCAGCTCCCCCGATCTCTCTCCTCAGCTCCCCCGATCTCTCTCCTCAGCTCCCCCGATCTCTCTCCTCAGCTCCCCCGATCTCTCTCCTCAGCTCCCCTGATCATCTCCCTGCCCCCACACCTCGACCTTCTCCCCATCCTATGATCCCTCCATCCCTCCCTCTGATCCCGAGTTGCGACCTGCTACAGCAGCCCTTCCTGGCCAACTGCCAGCCAGCCTGTCAATCAGAAGTGAACCGGAAGTGAAATTGTTGGGCCTCATTAAGGTCACGATCTGGGGTCGCAACCCCCCACTTACCTTCCAGGTTTCGTACCCGGAAATCATCACCCCCCCACCCCTCGCCTGCTCCCTTCCCGGCTCTCAATTAAAATTTACCCCCAAGAGTTCTGTGGCTGGTGAGAATATGAAGAGATCTCCTTCTAAAAGTTAATTCGAAATTAACTTCGAATGGACATTGCAAATTGCTGATTTTCTATTACGTGGAGCGAGCTAAGATTAACTAATACATTTAAAAAAGATAAGTTATTGCTAATATTCATTTGTTCCATAAATGTTTCACAAATCTGTTTGATGTTAAGACCTGAAGCAAGGTCTTCTGAAGTGCTGCACTGGAGGATTTGATGCTGCCCAGGATCGAACCAGTCGCTGAACTAATATGTTATCGAGAGAAGTAATCTGTTCATTATCCAGGGCACAGAAGAAAGGTACCTGGGTATCGGGGCAATTGAAAACACTCTCGAGGAAGTAGGGAGCGAGGGCTCGTCTCCGTGGGCAGCCTGTAACACGGAGCCACAAATATCTGGAGTCAAAAAAATTCAAACAGGCAGGGCCTTTGGCTGTTCACTTGAAAACTTGGCCGAACAAGCGGGTGTGAAAGTGGGCAGGGAGCTTGTGTAATGTTCTCCAAGAGTCAGGTGGTTCAATCCTAAATCTGGGCGTGTAGCAGAAGGGAGTTTAACATTCACAAATCTGGGACCCTCCAATGAACTCTTCCTTTCTTCTAAACTCCAGATGTGAATGAATGTAAAAGTGGAAGCCACGACTGTCACAGCTCGGCCTCCTGTTTCAACAGCCCCGGCTCTTTCCAATGTGTGTGTAAGGCTGGATATACTGGCGATGGAAGGACCTGTACAGGTAACTGATACTGAATCTTCCCAGGGGAAACTCTCCCCATTTCCATCTTTAGAGCCTTAGAAGTGTTTTATTTTCTCCGTTGTGATGAATCCCCAATATCTGGGTTCTGGGATCGAACCTGCCACCTTCCTGGTCTGTATACAAACTATTAATGAATTACTCAATGACTAACCAGCTGCTTCACTGAGGAGGGAATCCTTTTTTTTAATTAAAAAACATTGAGGGGATTGGTCCTGATTCAGAAATATCTTCCTCCTTCGAAACCTGCTGCTGGACACACAATGGAAAGCCTCACTGAATAAAGAAATGTAAAAGGTAATAAATTGATTCTGAAGGAGCTGTACCAGTCCCATGCAAGACAAGGTCTTCGGACACTTTATCTTAATGATGTCAGTGAACTGCCTGATGTCCTTGATCAGGATCTAAAATCTGCTGTGGTTCAAAATTCTCCCCTTTCCCATTCCCAATCCCATTTTTTTCCCCCTGCTCCATCTGGAAGCTGCTCACTCTTAGTCCGTTTTAATTCCTGGCCCCTGGTACCTCATCCAAGTCGCCGTACTTCATGTGAGACTGTGAGTGTCACCAAGTTATTGAGTCATGGGGGACATTACAGCCGAGCCCAATCCTGTCCTCACAACATCCAAACACTTGAAATTTCCAGTAGGGGTCACTGTATTGGGAGTTGCCATCCTGTCTGATTGTCCCCCTCCCTCATCTTGAGTCGCTGAAGGAAACTGCCCTCCCTCCACTGTCACCCTACCTGAGAACAGCTAACTCAGGTGAGAAGGGGCAAAGATTGATGATGAAATATGTGGAGATAATAGGACGGCCTCTCAATAATTAGAAGCCAATCTCCAAATGGAGAGTAAAGTGAATAATGAGATGACTGATTCCAATACTCAGTATCCCTCATGGGTCTGTCGGGCCAATCACACGTTTATGGGATTCTATTCAGCCAAGTTGTGATTTCCTCTAAACCGCCCCCATTTATTTTGTGTCTTCAGTTAGTGACGTGTGTCTCAACAATCCGTGTGGACCCAATGGCTCCTGTACCCAGCAGGACGGAAGCTTCAGATGCACCTGTGTGACTGGCTACACCTGGAATGGATCTGTCTGCACAGGTGTGTGATGGGAATCATTTAACCCTTTGGGCAATGAACTGAAATTACTGCTTCCATATAGGGCTGGGCCTTTTGTCAAGTTATAAATCAGACCGGGGCTGGGGTCGGATCAGGGTTATGAGGTTTGATTTGCTGATGGTGAAAATTGATTGAAAAGTTTACCAACAGGCGATGACTCCCCCAGGATGAAACTTCCTGCTGTCACTCACTATCAAGGCTAACACATGGTAAATGGTTCCCCAGATGTGGTGTTGGATGGTGTTTCCCAATTGTTGAACTGTACCCAGCAGGGGAAGGAAAGAAAAAATTACTTACCCACTTTTTCCCAGTGCCTAATAACCCTGGATGCCCCTCTTATATGGGCACGATGACCACTGAGCACAAAAAAGGAGGCAATGATGGAGAATGGGATCACACAGGAACTAGAAAGTGGGATTAGGCTGGGTGGCTCATTTTTGGCCATCGCGGGCACGATGGGCCGAATGGCCTCCTTCTGTGCCGTACATTTTCTATGATCCTATCACTGGCAACACTGAAGCAGTACCTGCTGATTTATGATGGTCACGGAGGGAGCATTCACTCCGTGGTCTGTCAGACTGTTAATCAGCCTGTGAATCCTTCCACTACTTCACACTATTCTCTCCAAGGGAAGAGTGTGAAGATATAAAAACAACAACTAATTGCTGATTTGAAAATGCCCACACAAATGGGCAGGGCCTTTGACTGTCCACTTGAAATCTTGACAAAACAAACGGGTACTAAAGTGGGCAGAGAGCTTGCTCGATATTCTACAAGAGTCATGTGGTTCAAGCCAAAATCTGGGTGTGTAGCACTAGAAAGTTTAACATTCACAAATCTGGGGACCCTCCAATGAACTCTTCCTTTCTTCTAAACTCCAGATGTGAATGAATGTCAAAGTGGAAGCCACGACTGTCACAGCTCGGCCTCCTGTTTCAACAGCCCCGGCTCTTTCCAATGTGTGTGTAGGGCTGGATTTACTGGAGATGGAAGGACTTGTACAGGTAACTGACACTGAATCTTCCCATTTGCCTTTTTTTTTTAATTGCGAGCTTTTTATTTTATTTCCCATCTGACGAATCCCAATATCCAGAATGGGTATCCGTCCTGTCCCCTTCCTGGTCTGTATGCACACATGATTATCTAGAATATTAGCAGACGTTGATCAACAGCTAAGAATGCCCAAGTAAATCAGACCATTCAAAACATTCCTAAGTTTAAAGCCTCTGACATGTAAAATTAAGTAAACTGAAAGTGCAGTGGGACGATAACTTATAACTTCACCCTGTGGATATTCCTGACATTATTGTGACAAAAATGAAGCAGTTTTGACTAAAAAAACCTGTCCTGGTATCGGCTTCATAAACACTGTTTGTTTTCATAAGGAGTTAAAAACCATCTTCATTCAGAGAGTTCATGGGTTCAATTTTGAAATGGTGGTGGGTTGGCAGCGGGGGAGGGGGGTGAAGATGTGCGTGGCAAACCCGAATAAACAAACTTTACCATTTCCGACACGATCGCATCGTAATTGATGGTGATTAACGTGCTCTCCGGGTTTCACCCCCGGCAACCAACCTGATTGAGAGGCTGGCTGTCGTCAGGAGCTGTAACGCGAGGAGGGGGGAGAGAAAGAGAGAGAGAAAGAGAGAGAGAGAGAGAGAGAGAGAGAGACTTCATCCAGCACTGGAACTGAAGATCGGGGTGGGGGGAGAGTGGAAGATCGGGGGGGAGAGGGGAAGAGTGGAAGATCGGGGGGGGGGAAGAGTGGAAGATCGGGGGGGGAAGAGTGGAAGATCGGGGGGGGAAGAGTGGAAGATCGGGGGGGGGGGGGGGAGGAGTGTGGAAGATCGGGGGGGGGAGTGTGGAAGATCGGGGGGGGAAGAGTGGAAGATCGGGGGGGGAAGAGTGGAAGATCGGGGGGGGAAGAGTGGAAGATCGGGGGGGGGGGGGGGGGGGAGGAGTGTGGAAGATCGGGGGGGGGAGTGTGGAAGATCGGGGGGGGAAGAGTGGAAGATCGGGGGGGGAGTGTGGAAGATCGGGGGGGAAGAGTGGAAGATCGGGGGGGAAGAGTGGAAGATGCGGTGATAGAGAGGGGGAGATCGGCGGAAACATCGGTGGGGGGTGAAGAGGGAGATATCAGACATCGGAGCAGGGTGGAAAGGGAGGTTGATTTTGTGTTTTAACTTCATGCTTTGGTTTTTTATGTAATTTATTTCATTTCCTTTTGCCTGATCCGGCCCTTCACGCCTGATGTCACAAGTCAAGTGCCTTAAGTACGTCGGTGAGGTTCATTTGGCTCTTTAACTACCATCCCACCGCGCTTCCAGATTCGGGACGCCCGCACACACAGGTGTGTCCGTGGAGAACTCGGATGTCGGCAGGTTGGAGCCGGGCTCCGAAGCCGAGCGGGATTAACCCGATTTTCGGAATCCCACCCCCCCTGTCCCCAACGCACCCGCAATTTCCCGGGAAAATCGAGCCCCATATCCCTGTTTATGGCGATACATTGTTGCAGTGAATTGACTGGCCACCGCACAATTTGCTTGCACGCTCAGTTCAAATACAAACATGCAGGTATGATTTGTTCAACTGCATTGTCTGACTGACAGCTTAACATTCACAGAGCCCGAGAAACCATTTTGAAGCTTATCCTTTTCAAATTAATGTGTTTGTCCAGGGCAGCCAACGAAACAAGAGGCTGTCTGTAATCTTCAAAGGGAATCGGTCAGAAATTTCCAAGGGGTAAATTTTAACTCCCGAGAGCGGGTGGGTTGGGGGCAGGGGGGAGGTGGGAGTAAAAATCCTCCATTTTCAGAGTGGGACCGCATCCCGGCTCCAACACACCTACTTCTGGGTTTAACTCGGGCAGGTTTGTCTGCGGGTGGAGAGCAGACACCAGGAAGTCCCGCTCCCACTTAAAGCCGGCGGGCTGATTCTTAAAAGGGCAATGGACCTCATTGAGATACTTGAGGTCCTGAATATTTTGTGTATTGGAATAATAAAAGGATTTTAAACTTACCTGTTCGGGTTTCCCATCACTTCCCATTCATGTCTGGTGAAAGCAGGCGGGAAGGGCTGAATCCATGAAGTGAGGGCCTTTATTGCACTGCTTGTGGGCCCCGAGGAGCAGGATTGCTTCATCCAGGCCCAACACGCTCACCTTGCCAACAGGAGCCCTGCGATCCGCTGATCACTCCCACGGATGAAGCCCCCTCCACCTCACCATGGTGGACCCCACCTATCTCCGGTCCTTCACCCAACCTCCAGCGACCTCCAATCATCTTACTCAGCTCCCCCGATCTCTCTCCTCAGCTCCCCCGATCTCTCTCCTCAGCTCCCCCGATCTCTCTCCTCAGCTCCCCCGATCTCTCTCCTCAGCTCCCCCGATCTCTCTCCTCAGCTCCCCCGATCTCTCTCCTCAGCTCCCCCGATCTCTCTCCTCAGCTCCCCTGATCATCTCCCTGCCCCCACACCTCGACCTTCTCCCCATCCTATGATCCCTCCGTCCCTCCCTCTGATCCCGAGTTGCGACCTGCTACAGCAGCCCTTCCTGGCCAACTGCCAGCCAGCCTGTCAATCAGAAGTGAACCGGAAGTGAAATTGTTGGGTCTCATTAAGGTCACGATCTGGGGTCGCAACCCCCCCACTTACCTTCCAGGTTTCATACCCGGAAATCATCGCCCCCCCACCCCTCGCCTGCTCCCTTCCCGACTCTCAATTAAAATTTACCCCCAAGAGTTCTGTAGCTGGTGAGAATATGAAGAGTACGACTTCTAAAAGTTAATTCGAATTTAGCGTCGAATGGACATTGCAAATTGTTGATTTTCTATTACATGGAGCGAGCTAAGATTAACTAATACATTTAAAAAAGATAAGTTATTGCTAATATTCATTTGTTCCATAAATGTTTCATAAATCTGTTTGATGTTTAAGACCTAAAGCAAGGTCTTCTGAAGTGCTGCACTGGAGGATTTGATGCTGCCCAGGATCGAACCAGTCGCTGAACTAATATGTAATCGAGAGAAGTAATCTGTTCATTATCCAGGGCACAGAGGAAAGGTACCTGGGTATCGGGGCAATTGAAAACACTCTCGAGGAAGTAGGGAGCGAGGGCTCGTCTGCATGGGCAGCCTGTAACACGGAGCCACAAATATCTGGAGTCAAAAAATTCAAACAGGCAGGGCCTTTGGCTGTTCACTTGAAAACATGGCCAAACAAGCGGTTGTGAAAGTGGGCAGGGAGCTTGTGTAATGTTCTCCAAGAGGCAGGTGGTTCAATCCTAAATCTGGGCGTGTTGCAGAAGGGAGTTTAACATTCACAAATCTGGGGACTCTCCAATGAACTCTTCCTTTCTTCTAAACTCCAGATGTGAATGAATGTAAAAGTGGAAGCCACGACTGTCACAGCTCGGCCTCCTGTTTCAACAGCCCCGGCTCTTTCCAATGTGTGTGTAGGGCTGGATATACTGGAGATGGAAGGACTTGTACAGGTAACTGACACTGAATCTTCCCAGGCGAAAATCACCCCATTTCCATCTTTCGAGCCTTAGAAGTGTTTTATTTTCTCCGTTGTGATGAATCCCCAATATCTGGGTTCTGGGATCGAACCTGCCACCTTCCTGGTCAGTATACAAACTATTAATGAGTTACTCAATGACTAACCAGCCGATTCACTGAGGAGGGAATTCTTTTTTGAATTAAAACACATTGAGGGATTGGTCCTGATTCAGAAATATCTTCCTCCCTTGAAACCTGCTGCTGGACACACAATGGAAAGCCTCACTGAATAAAGAAATGTAAAAGGTAATAAATTGATACAGAAGGAGCTGTACCAGTCCCATGCAAGACACTTTATCTTAATGATGGCAGTAAACTGCCTGATGTCCCTGACCAGGATCTAAAGTCTGCCGTGGTTCAAAATTCTGCCCATTCCCATGCCCATTTTTTCCCCCTGTTGCATCTGGAAGCTGCTCACTCTGACTCCGTTTTAGTTCCTGGCCCTGGAACCTCATCCAAGTCGCCGTTCTTCATGTGAGACTGTGAGTGTCACCAAGTTATTGAGTCATGGGGGACATTACAGCCGAGCCCAATCCTGTCCTCACAATATCCAAACACCTGAAATTTCCAGTAGGGGTCACTGTATTGGGAGTTGCCATCCTGTCTGATTGTCCCCCTCCCTCATCTTGAGAGGCTGAAGGAAACTGCCCTCCCTCCACTGTCACCCTACCTGAGAACAGCGAACTCAGGTGAGAAGGGGCAAAGATTGATGATGAAATATGTGGAGATAATAGGACGGCCTCTCAATAATTAGAAACCAATCTCCAAATGGAGAGTAAAGTGAATAATGAGATGACTGATTCCAATACTCAGTATCCCTCATGGGTCTGTCGGGCCAATCACACGTTTATGGGATTCGATTCAGCCAAGTTGTGATTTCTTCTAAACCGCCCCCATTCATTTTGTGTCTTCAGTTAGTGACGTGTGTCTCAACAATCCGTGTGGACCCAATGGCTCCTGTACCCAGCAGGACGGAAGCTTCAGATGCACCTGTGTGACTGGCTACACCTGGAATGGATCTGTCTGCACAGGTGTGTGATGGGAATCATTTAACCCTTTGGGCAATGTACTGAAATTACTATTTCCATATAGGGCTGGGCCTTTTGTCAAGTTATAAATCAGACCGGGGCTGGGGTCAGATCAGGGTTATGAAGTTTGATTTGCTGATGGTGAAAATTAATTGAAAAGTTTAGCAACAGGCGATGACTCCCCCCAGGATGAAACTTCCTGCTGTCACTCACTATCAAGGCTAACACATGGTAAATGGTTCCCCAGATGTGGTGTTGGATGGTGTTTACCAATTGTTGAACTGTACCCAGCATGGGAGGGAGAGAAAAATTTACTTACTCCCTTTTCCCAGTGCCTAACAACCCTGGATGCCCCTCTTATATGGGCACGATGACCACTGAGCACAAAAAAGGAGGCAATGATGGAAAATGGGATCATACAGGAACTAGAAAGTGGGATTAGGCTGGGTGGCTCATTTTTGGCCATCGCGGGCATGATGGGCCGAATGGCCTCCTTCTGTGCCGTACATTTTCTATGATCCATGTCTGGCATCACTGAAGCAGTACCTGCTGATTTAAGATGGTCATGGAGGGAGCATTCACTCCGTGGTCTGTCAGACTGTTAATCAGCCTGTGAATCCTTCCACTTCTTCACACTATTCTCTCCAAGGGAAGAGTGTGAAGATATAAAAACAACAACTAATTGCTGATTTGAAAATGCCCACACAAATGGGCAGGGCCATTGACTGTCCACTTGAAATCTTGACAAAACAAACGGGTACTAAAGTAGGCAGAGAGCTTGCTCGATATTCTACAAGAGTCATGTGGTTCAAGCCTAAATCTGGGTGTGTAGCACTAGAAAGTTTAACATTCACAAATCTGGGGACCCTCCAATGAACTCTTCCTTTCTTCTAAACTCCAGATGTGAATGAATGTCAAAGTGGAAGCCACAACTGTCACAGCTCGGCCTCCTGTTTCAACAGCCCCGGCTCTTTCCAATGTGTGTGTGGGGCTGGATATACTGGAGATGGAAGGACTTGTACAGGTAACTGACACTGAATCTTCCCATTTGCCTTTTTTTTTTAATTGCGAGCTTTTTATTTTATTTCCTATCTGATTAATCCTAATATCCAGAATGGGTATCCGTCCTGTCCCCTTCCTGGTCTGTATGCACACATGATTATCTAGAATATTAGCAGACGTTGATCAACAGCTAAGAATGTCCAAGTAAATCAGACCATTCAAAACATTCCTAAGTTTAAAGCCTCTGACATGTAAAGTTAAGTAAACTGAAAGTGCAGTGGGACGATAACTTATAACTTCACCCTGTGGATATTCCTGACATTATTGTGACAAAAATGAAGCATTTTTTCACTTAAAAGAAACTGTCCTGGTATCGGCTTCATAAACTCTGTCTGTTTACATCAGGAGTTAAAAACCATCTTCATTCAGAGAGTTCATGGGTTCAATTTTGAAATGGTGGTGGGTTGGCAGCGGGGGAGGGGGGTGAAGATGTGCGTGGCAAACCCGAATAAACAAACTTTACCATTTCCGACACGATCGCATCGTAATTGATGGTGATTAACGTGCTCCCCGGGTTTCACCCCCGGCAACCAACCTGATTGAGAGGCTGGCTGTCGTCAGGAGCTGTAACGCGAGCGGGGGGGATAGAAAGGGAGAGAGAGAGAGAGAGAGAGAGAGACATCACCCAGCACTGGAATGGAAGGTTGGGGTGAGGGGAGAGTGGAAGATCTGGGGGGGAGAGTGGAAGATCTGGGGGCGGGGGGGGGGGGAGAGTGGAAGATCTGGGGGGGGGGAGAGTGGAAGATCGGGGGGGGAGAGTGGAAGATCTGGGGGGGGAGGAGAGTGGAAGATCTGGGGGGGGGGGAGGAGAGTGGAAGATCTGGGGGGGGGGGGAGAGTGGAAGATCTGGGGGGGGGGGAGAGTGGAAGATCTGGGGGGGGGGGGAGAGTGGAAGATCTGGGGGGGGGGAGAGTGGAAGATCTGGGGGGGGGGGAGAGTGGAAGATCTGGGGGGGGGGGGAGAGTGGAAGATCTGGGGGGGGGGAGAGTGGAAGATCTGGGGGGGGGGAGAGTGGAAGATCTGGGGGGGGGGGAGAGTGGAAGATCTGGGGGGGGGAGAGTGGAAGTTCGGTGGGGGGAGAGTGGAAGATCGGTGGGGGGAGAGTGGAAGATCGGTGGGGGGAGAGTGGAAGATCGGGGGGGGGGAGAGTGGAAGATCGGGGGGGGAGAGTGGAAGATCGGGGGGGGGGGAGAGTGGAAGATCGGGGGGGGGGGAAGAGTGGAAGATCGGGGGGGGGGGAGAGTGGAAGATCGGGGGGGGGGAGAGTGGAAGATCGGTGGGGGGGAGAGTGGAAGATCGGGGGGGGGGGGAGAGTGGAAGATCGGTGGGGGGAGAGTGTAAGGTCGGGGGGGGGGAGAGTGGAAGATCGGGGGGGGGGGGAGAGTGGAAGATCGGTGGGGGGAGAGTGTAAGGTCGGGGGGGGTGAGTGGAAGATGCGAGGGGAGAGGGGAAGATCGGGTGATGAAGAAAGGGAGATCGGCGGAAACATCGGTGGGGGGGTGAAGAGGGAGATATCGGACATCGGAGCAGGGTGGAAAGGGAGGTTGATTTTGTGTTTTAACTTCGCGCTTTGGTTTTTTATGTCATTTATTTCATTTCCTTTTGCCTGATCTGGCCCTTCACGCCTGATGTCACAAGTCAAGTGCCTTAAGTACCTCGGTGAGGTGCATTTGGCTCTTTAACTATCATCCCACCGCGCTTCCAGATTCGGGACTTCCAGATTCGGGACGCCCGCGCACACAGGTGTGTCCGTGGGGAACTCGGACGTTGGCGGGTTGGAGCCGGGCTCCGAAGCTGAACGGGATTAACCCGATTTTCGGAGCCCCCCCCCTGTCCCCAATGCACCCGCAATTTCCCGGGAAAATCAAGCTTCATGTCCCTGTTTATCGCGATACATTGTTGCAGTGAATTGACTGGCCACCGCACAATTTGCTTGCACGCTCAGTTCAAATACAAACATGCAGGTATTATTTGTTCAACTGCATTGTCCGACTGACAGCTTAACATTCACAGAGCCCCAGAAACCATTTTGAAGCCTATCCTTTTCAAATTAATGTGTTTGTCCAGGGCAACCAACGAAACAAGAGGCTGTCTGTAATCTTCAAAGTGAATCTGTCAGAAATTTCCAAGGGGGTAAATTTTAACTCCCGAGAACGGGTGGGTTGGGGGCAGGGGGGGGGGGGGGAGTAAAAATCCTCCATTTTCAGAGTGGGACCGCATCCCGGCTCCAACACACCGACTTCTGGGTTTAACTCGGGCAGGTTTGTCTGCGGGTGGAGAGCAGACACCAGGAAGTCCCGCTCCCACTTAAAGCCGGCGGGCTGATTCTTAAAAGGGCAATGGACCTCATTGAGATACTTGAGGTCCTGAATATTTTGTGTATTGGAATAATAAAAGGAATTTAAACTTACCTGTTCAGGTTTCCCATCACTTCCCATTCATGTCTGGTGAAAGCAGGTGGGAAGGGCTGAATCCATGAAGTGAGGGCCTTTATTGCACTGTTTGTGGGCCCCGAGGAGCAGGATTGCTTCATCCAGGCCCAACACGCTCACCTGGCCAACAGGAGACCCGCGATCCGCTGATCCCTCCGCCCGATGAAGCCACCCCGCCCCCTCCCCTCCCCCCACCATGGTGGACTCCACCTATCTCCGGTCCTTCACCCAACCTCCAGCGACCTCCAATCATCTTCCTCAGCTCCCCGATCTCTCTCCTCAGCTCCCCCGATCTCTCTCCTCAGCTCCCCCGATCTCTCTCCTCAGCTCCCCCG
This sequence comes from Heptranchias perlo, assembly GCF_035084215.1. Classification (NCBI taxonomy): domain Eukaryota; kingdom Metazoa; phylum Chordata; class Chondrichthyes; order Hexanchiformes; family Hexanchidae; genus Heptranchias; species Heptranchias perlo. The sequence continues at coordinate 26,025 of NW_027138687.1, forward strand.
ATCTCTCTCCTCAGCTCCCCCGATCTCTCTCCTCAGCTCCCCCGATCTCTCTCCTCAGCTCCCCCGATCTCTCTCCTCAGCTCCCCCGATCTCTCTCCTCAGCTCCCCCGATCTCTCTCCTCAGCTCCCCCGATCTCTCTCCTCAGCTCCCCCGATCTCTCTCCTCAGCTCCCCCGATCTCTCTCCTCAGCTCCCCCGATCTCTCGCCTCAGCTCCCCCGATCTCTCTCCTCAGCTCCCCCGATCTCTCTCCTCAGCACCCCCGATCTCTCTCCTCAGCACCCCCGATCTCTCTCCTCAGCTCCCCCGATCTCTCTCCTCAGCTCCCCCGATCTCTCTCCTCAGACCACCCCCGTTCTCTTCCTCAGACCCCTGATCATCTCCCCCGCCCCCACACCTCGACCTTCCCCCCATCCTATGATCCCTCCGTCCCTCCCTCTGATCCCGAGTTGCGGCCTGCGATAGCAGCCCTTCCTGGCCAACTGCCAGCCAGCCTGTCAATCAGAAGTGAACTGGAAGTGAAATTGTTGGGCCTCATTAAGGTCACGATCTGGGGTCGCAACCCCCCACTTACCTTCCAGGTTTCGTACCCGGAAATCATCGCCCCCCCCACCCCTCTCCTGCTCCCTTCCCGGCTCTCAATTAAAATTTACCCCCAAGAGTTCTGTAGCTGGTGAGAATATGAAGAGATCTCCTTCTAAAAGTTAATTCGAAATTAACTTCGAATGGACATTGCAAATTGCTGATTTTCTATTACGTGGAGCGAGCTAAGATTAACTAATAATTTTAAAAAGATCAGTTATTGCTAATATTCATTTGTTCCATAAATGTTTCACAAATCTGTTTGATGTTAAGACCTAAAGCAAGGTCTTCTGAAGTGCTGCACTGGAGGATTTGATGCTGCCCAGGATCGAACCAGTCGCTGAACTAATATGTAATCGAGAGAAGTAATCTGTTCATTATCCAGGGCACAGAAGAAAGGTACCTGGGTATCGGGGCAATTGAAAACACTCTCGAGGAAGTAGGGAGCGAGGGCTCGTCTACATGGGCAGCCTGTAACACGGAGCCACAAATATCTGGAGTCAAAAAAATTCAAACAGGCAGGGCCTTTGGCTGTTCACTTGAAAACATGGCCGAACAAGCGGGTGTGAAAGTGGGCAGGGAGCTTGTGTAATGTTCTCCAAGAGTCAGGTGGTTCAATCCTAAATCTGGGTGTGTTGCAGAAGGGAGTTTAACATTCACAAATCTGGGACCCTCCAATGAACTCTTCCTTTCTTCTAAACTCCAGATGTGAATGAATGTAAAAGTGGAAGCCACGACTGTCACAGCTCGGCCTCCTGTTTCAACAGCCCCGGCTCTTTCCAATGTGTGTGTAAGGCTGGATATACTGGCGATGGAAGGACCTGTACAGGTAACTGATACTGAATCTTCCCAGGGGAAACTCTCCCCATTTCCATCTTTAGAGCCTTAGAAGTGTTTTATTTTCTCCGTTGTGATGAATCCCCAATATCTGGGTTCTGGGATCGAACCTGCCACCTTCCTGGTCAGCATACAAACTATTAATGAGTTACTCAATGACTAACCAGCTGCTTCACTGAGGAGGGAATCCTTTTTTTGAATTAAAACACATTGAGGGATTGGTCCTGATTCAGAAATATCTTCCTGCTTCGAAACCTGCTGCTGGACACACAATGGAAAGCCTCACTGAATAAAGAAATGTAAAAGGTAATAAATTGATTCTGAAGGAGCTGTACCAGTCCCATGCAAGACAAGGTCTTCGGACACTTTATCTTAATGATGTCAGTGAACTGCCTGATGTCCTTGATCAGGATCTAAAATCTGCTGTGGTTCAAAATTCTCCCCTTTCCCATTCCCAATCCCATTTTTTTCCCCTGCTCCATCCGGAAGCTGCTCACTCTTACTACGTTTTAGTTCCTGGCCCCTGGGACCTCATCCAAGTCACTGTTCTTCATGTGAGACTGTGAGTGTCACCAAGTTATTGAGTCATGGGGGACATTACAGCCGAGCCCAATCCTGTCCTCACAATATCCAAACACCTGAAATTTCCAGTAGGGGTCACTGTATTGGGAGTTGCCATCCTGTCTGATTGTCCCCCTCCCTCATCTTGAGTCGCTGAAGGAAACTGCCCTCCCTCCACTGTCACCCTACCTGAGAACAGCGAACTCAGGTGAGAAGGGGCAAAGATTGATGATGAAATATGTGGAGATAATAGGACGGCCTCTCAATAATTAGAAACCAATCTCCAAATGGAGAGTAAAGTGAATAATGAGATGACTGATTCCAATACTCAGTATCCCTCATGGGTCTGTCGGGCCAATCACACGTTTATGGGATTCGATTCAGCCAAGTTGTGATTTCCTCTAAACCGCCCCCATTTATTTTGTGTCTTCAGTTAGTGACGTGTGTCTCAACAATCCGTGTGGACCCAATAGCTCCTGTACCCTCCCATTTGCCTTTTTCTTTGCGAGCTTTTTATTTTATTTCCTATCTGACGAATCCCAATATCCAGAATGGGTATCCGTCCTGTCCCCTTCCTGGTCTGTATGCACACATGATTACCTAGAATATTAGCAGACGTTGATCAACAGCTAAGAATGTCCAAGTGAATCAGACCATTCAAAACATTCCTAAGTTTAAAGCCTCTGACATGTAAAGTTAAGTAAACTGAAAGTGCAGTGGGACGATAACTTATAACTTCACCCTGTGGATATTCCTGACATTATTGTGACAAAAATGAAGCATTTTTCACTTTAAAAAAACCTGTCCTGGTATCGGCTTCATAAACACTGTCTGTTTACATCAGGAGTTAAAAACCATCTTCATTCAGAGAGTTCATGGGTTCAATTTTGAAATGGTGGTGGGTTGGCAGCGGGGGAGGGGGGTGAAGATGTGCGTGGCAAACCCGAATAAACAAACTTTACCATTTCCGACACGATCGCATCGTAATTGATGGTGATTAACGTGCTCTCCGGGTTTCACCCCCGGCAACCAACCTGATTGAGAGGCTGGCTGTCGTCAGGAGCTGTAACGCGAGGAGGGGGTAGAGAAAGAGAGAGAGAAAGAGAGAGAGAAAGAGAGAGAGAGAGAGAGAGAGAGAGACTTCATCCAGCACTGGAACAGAAGATCGGGGTGCGGGGAGAGGGGAAGATCGGGGGGGAGAGGGGAAGATCGGGGAGGAGAGGGGAAGATCAGGGAGGAGAGGGGAAGATCGTGGGAGAGGGGGAGATCGGGGGATAAAGAAAGGGAGGTCGGGGGGGGACATTGGGGGATGAAGACGGGGAGATCGTGGGGGGGGTGAAGAAGGGGAGATTGGAGAGGTAGATATCGGACATCGGAGCAGGGTGGAAAGGGAGGTTGATTTTGCGTTTTAACTTCGTGCATTGGTTTTTTATGTAATTTATTTCATTTTCTTTTGCCTGATCCGGCCCTTCATGTCACAAGTAAAGTGCCTTAAGTACCTCAGTGAGGTTTATTTGACTCTTTAACTGTAATCCCACCGGCTTTAATTGCCAGCGGGACTTCCAGATTCGGGACGCCCGCGCACACAGGTGTGTCCGTGGGGAACTCGGACGTTGGCGGGTTGGAGCCGGGCTCCGAAGCCGAACGGGATTAACCCGATTTTCGGAGCCCCCCGTCCCCAATGCACCCGCAATTTCACAGGAGAATCGAGCCCCATATCCCTGTTTATCGCGATACATTGTTGCAGTGAATTGACTGGCCACCGCACAATTTGCTTGCACGCTCAGTTCAAATACAAACATGCAGGTATGATTTGTTCAACTGCATTGTCTGACTGACAGCTTAACATTCACAGAGCCCCAGAAACCATTTTGAAGCCCATCGATTTCAAATTAATGTGTTTGTCCAGGGCAACCAACGAAACAAGAGGCTGTCTGTAATCTTCAAAGTGAATCTGTCAGAAATTTCCAAGGGCTAAATTTTAACTCCCGAGAACGGGTGGGTTGGGGGCAGGGGGGGGAGTAAAAATCCTCCGTTTCCAGAGTGGGACCGCATCCCGGCTCCAACACACCTACTTCTGGGTTTAACTCAGGCAGGTTTGTCTGCGGGTGGAGAGCAGACACCAGAAAGTCCCGCTCCCACTTAAAGCCGGCGGGCTGATTCTTAAAAGGGCAATGGACCTCATTGAGATACTTGAGGTCCTGAATATTTTGTGTATTGGAATAATAAAAGGATTTTAAACTTACCTGTTCGGGTTTCCCATCACTTCCCATTCATGTCTGGTGAAAGCAGGTGGGAAGGGCTGAATCCATGAAGTGAGGGCCTTCATTGCACTGTTTGTGGGCCCCGAGGAGCAGGATTGCTTCATCCAGGCCCAACACGCTCATCTGGCCAACAGGAGACCCGCGATCTGCTGATCCCTCCACCCGATGAAGCCACCCCGCCCCATCCCCCCTACCACGGTGGACTCCACCTATCTCCGGTCCTTCACCCAACCTCCAGCGACCTCCAATCATCTTCCTCAGCTCCCCCGATCTCACTCCTCAGCTCCCCCGATCTCTCTCCTCAGCTCCCCCGATCTCTCTCCTCAGCTCCCCCGATCTCTCTCCTCAGCTCCCCCGATCTCTCTCCTCAGCTCCCCCGATCTCTCTCCTCAGCTCCCCCGATCTCTCTCCTCAGCTCCCCCGATCTCTCTCCTCAGCTCCCCCGATCTCTCTCCTCAGCTCCCCCGATCTCTCTCCTCAGACCCCTGATCATCTCCCCGCCCCCACCGACCTTCTTCCCGGCCTATGATCCCTCCGTCCCTCCCTCTGATCCCGAGTTGCGGCCTGCGATAGCAGCCCTTTCTGGCCAACTGCCAGCCAGCCTGTCAATCAGAAGTGAACCGGAAGTGAAATTGTTGGGCCTCATTAAGGTCACGATCTGGGGTCGCAACCCCCCCACTTACCTTCCAGGTTTCGTACCCAGAAATCATCGCCCCCCCACCCCTCGCCTGCTCCCTTCCCGGCTCTCAATTAAAATTTACCCCCAAGAGTTCTGTAGCTGGTGAGAATATGAAGAGATCTCCTTCTAAAAGTTAATTCGAAATTAACTTCGAATGGACATTGCAAATTGCTGATTTTCTATTACGTGGAGCGAGCTAAGATTAACTAATACATTTAAAAAAGATCAGTTATTGCTAATCTTCATTTGTTCCATAAATGTTTCACAAATCTGTTTGATGTTAAGACCTAAAGCAAGGTCTTCTGAAGTGCTGCACTGGAGGATTCGATGCTGCCCAGGATCGAACCAGTCGCTGAACTAATATGTAATCGAGAGAAGTAATCTGTTCATTATCCAGGGCACAGAGGAAAGGTACCTGGGTATCGGGGCAATTGAAAACACTCTCGAGGAAGTAGGGAGCGAGGGCTCGTCGACATGGGCAGCCTGTAACACGGAGCCACAAATATCTGGAGTCAAAAAATTCAAACAGGCAGGGCCTTTGGCTGTTCACTTGAAAACATGGCCGAACAAGCGGGTGTGAAAGTGGGCAGGGAGCTTGTGTAATGTTCTCCAAGAGTCAGGTGGTTCAATCCTAAATCTGGGTGTGTTGCAGAAGGGAGTTTCACATTCACAAATCTGGGACCCTCCAATCAACTCTTCCTTTCTTCTAAACTCCAGATGTGAATGAATGTCAAAGTGGAAGCCACGACTGTCACAGCTCGGCCTCCTGTTTCAACAGCCCCGGCTCTTTCCAATGTGTGTGTAGGGCTGGATATACTGGCGATGGAAGGACTTGTACAGGTAACTGATACTGAATCTTCCTGGGGGAAACTCTCCCCATTTCCATCTTTCGAGCCTTCGAAGTGTTTTATTTTCTCCGTTGTGATGAATCCTCAATATCTGGGTTCTGGGATCGAACCTGCCACCTTCCTGGTCAGTATACAAACTATTAATGAGTTACTCAATGACTAACCAGCCGATTCACTGAGGAGTAAATACTTTTTTAAATTAAAACACATTGAGGGGATTGGTCCTGATTCAGAAATATCTTCCTGCTTCGAAACCTGCTGCTGGACACACAATGGAAAGCCTCACTGAATAAAGAAATGTAAAAGATAATAAATTGATACAGAAGGAGCTGTACCAGTCCCATGCAAGACAAGGTCTTCAGACACTTTATCTTAATGATGTCAGTGAACTGCCTGACGTCGTTGACCAGGATCTAAAATCTGCCGTGGTTCAAAATTCTGCCCATTCCCATTCCCATTTTTCTCCCCCTGCTCCATCTGGAAGCTGCTCACTCTTAGTCCGTTTTAGTTCCTGGCCCCTGGTACCTCATCCAAGTCGCCGTACTTCATGTGAGACTGTGAGTGTCACCAAGTTATTGAGTCATGGGGGACATTGCAGCCGAGCCCAATCCTGTCCTCACAATATCCAAACCCCTGAAATTTCCAGTAGGGGTCACTGTATCGGGAGTTGCCATCCTGTCTGATTGTCCCCTCCCTCATCTTGAGTCGCTGAAGGCAACTGCCCTCCCTCCACTGTCACCCTACCTGAGAACAGCTAACTCAGGTGAGAAGGGGCGAAGATTGATGATGAAATATGTGGAGATAATAGGACGGCCTCTCAATAATTAGAAACCAATCTCCAAATGGAGAGTAAAGTGAATAATGAGATGACTGATTCCAATACTCAGTATCCCTCATGGGTCTGTCGGGCCAATCACACGTTTATGGGATTCTATTCAGCCAAGTTGTGATTTCTTCTAAACCGCCCCCATTCATTTTGTGTCTTCAGTTAGTGACGTGTGTCTCAACAATCCGTGTGGACCCAATGGCTCCTGTACCCAGCAGGACGGAAGCTTCAGATGCACCTGTGTGACTGGCTACACCTGGAATGGATCTGTCTGCACAGGTGTGTGATGGGAATCATTTAACCCTTTGGGCAATGAACTGAAATTACTGCTTCCATATAGGGCTGGACCTTTTGTCAAGTTATAAATCAGACCGGGGCTGGGGTCAGATCAGGGTTATGAGGTTTGATTTGCTGATGGTGAAAATTAATTGAAAAGTTTACCAACAGGCGATGACTCCCCCCCACGATGAAACTTAGTGCTGTCACTCACTGTCAAGGCTAACACATGGTAAATGGTTCCCCAGATGTGGTGTTGGATGGTGTTTCCCAATTGTTGAACTGTACCCAGCAGGGGAAGGAGAGAAAAAATTACTTACCCACTTTTTCCCAGTGCCTAATAACCCTGGATGCCACTCTTATATGGGCACGATGACCACTGAGCACAAAAAAGGAGGCAATGATGGAGAATGGGATCACACAGGAACTAGAAAGTGGGATTAGGCTGGGTGGCTCATTTTTGGCCATCGCGGGCACGATGGGCCTAATGGCCTCCTTCTGTGCCGTACATTTTCTATGATCCTATCACTGGCAACACTGAAGCAGTACCTGCTGATTTATGATGGTCACGGAGGGAGCATTCACTCCGTGGTCTGTCAGACTGTTAATCAGCCTGTGAATCCTTCCACTACTTCACACTATTCTCTCCAAGGAAGAGTGTGAAGATATAAAAACAACAACGAATTGCTGATTTGAAAATGCCCACACAAATGGGCAGGGCCTTTGACTGTCCACTTGAAATCTTGACAAAACAAACGGGTACTAAAGTGGGCAGAGAGCTTGCTCGATATTCTACAAGAGTCATGTGGTTCAAGCCTAAATCTGGGTGTGTAGCACTAGAAAGTTTAACATTCACAAATCTGGGGACCCTCCAATGAACTCTTCCTTTCTTCTAAACTCCAGATGTGAATGAATGTCAAAGTGGAAGCCACGACTGTCACAGCTCGGCCTCCTGTTTCAACAGCCCCGGCTCTTTCCAATGTGTGTGTGGGGCTGGATTTACTGGAGATGGAAGGACTTGTACAGGTAACTGACACTGAATCTTCCCATTTGCCTTTTTTTTTTAATTGCGAGCTTTTTATTTTATTTCCCATCTGACGAATCCCAATATCCAGAATGGGTATCCGTCCTGTCCCCTTCCTGGTCTGTATGCACACATGATTATCTACAATATTAGCAGACGTTGATCAACAGCTAAGAATGCCCAAGTAAATCAGACCATTCAAAACATTCCTCAGTTTAAAGCCTCTGACATGTAAAATTAAGTAAACTGAAAGTGCAGAGGGACGATAACTTATAACTTCACCCTGTGGATATTCCTGACATTATTGTGACAAAAATGAAGCAGTTTTGACTAAAAAAACCTGTCCTGGTATCGGCTTCATAAACTCTGACTGTTTCCATCAGGAGTTAAAAACCATCTTCATTCAGAGAGTTCATGGGTTCAATTTTGAAATGGTGGTGGGTTGGCAGCGGGGGAGGGGGTGAAGATGTGCGTGGCAAACCCGAATAAACAAACTTTCCCATTTCCGACACGATCGCATCGTAATTGATGGTGATTAACGTGCTCTCCGGGTTTCACCCCCGGCAACCAACCTGATTGAGAGGCTGGCTGTCGTCAGGAGCTGTAACGCGAGGAGGGGGGAGAGAAAGAGAGAGAGAAAGAGAGAGAGAGAGAGAGAGAGAGAGGGAGAGAGAGAGAGAGAGAGAGAGAGAGAGAGAGAGAGACATCACCCAGCACTGGAACAGAAGATCGGGGTGCGGGGAGAGGGGAAGATCGGGGGGGGGAGAGTGGAAGATCGGGGGGGGAAGAGTGGAAGATCGGGGGGGGAAGAGTGGAAGATCGGGGGGGGGGGGGAAGAGTGGAAGATCGGGGGGGGGGGGGAAGAGTGGAAGATCGGGGGGGGGGGAAGAGTGGAAGATCGGGGGGGGGGGGGAAGAGTGGAAGATCGGGGGGGGGGAAGAGTGGAAGATCGGGGGGGGGGGAAGAGTGGAAGATCGGGGGGGGGGAGAGTGGAAGATCGGGGGGGGGGAGAGAGTGGAAGATCGGGGGGGGGAGAGTGGAAGATCGGGGGGGGGGAGAGTGGAAGATCGGGGGGGGGAGAGTGGAAGATCGGGGGGGGGGGAGAGTGGAAGATCGGGGGGGGGGAGAGAGTGGAAGATCGGGGGGGGGAGAGTGGAAGATCGGGGGGGGGGAGAGTGGAAGATCGGGGGGGGGGGGAGTGTGGAAGATCGGGGAGGGGAGAGTGGAAGATCGGGGGGGGGGGGAAGAGTGGAAGATCGGGGGGGGGGGGGAAGAGTGGAAGATCGGGGGGGGGAAGAGTGGAAGATCGGGGGGGGGGGAAGAGTGGAAGATCGGTGGGGAGGGAGTGTGGAAGATCGGGGGGGGGAGAGTGGAAGATCGGGGGGGGGGGAAGAGTGGAAGATCGGTGGGGAGGGAGTGTGGAAGATCGGGGGGGGGGGGAAGAGTGGAAGATCGTGGGGTGGGAAGAGTGGAAGATCGTGGGGGGGGAAGAGTGGAAGATCGGGGGGGGGGGAGAGTGGAAGATCGGGGGGGGAGAGTGGAAGATCGGGGGGGGGGAGAGTGGAAGATCGGGGGGGAAGAGTGGAAGATGCGGTGATCGAGAGGGGGAGATCGGCGGAAACATCGGTGGGGGGGTGAAGAGGGAGATATCAGACATCGGAGCAGGGTGGAAAGGGAGGTTGATTTTGTGTTTTAACTTCATGCTTTGGTTTTTTATGTAATTTATTTCATTTCCTTTTGCCTGATCCGGCCCTTCACGCCTGATGTCACAAGTCAAGTGCCTTAAGTACCTCGATGAGGTTCATTTGACTCTTTAACTACCATCCCACCGCGCTTCCAGATTCGGGACGCCCGCACACACAGGTGTGTCCGTGGGGAACTCGGATGTCGGCAGGTTGGAGCCGGGCTCCGAAGCCGAGCGGGATTAACCCGATTTTCGGAATCCCACCCCCCCTGTCCCCAACGCACCCGCAATTTCCCGGGAAAATCGAGCCCCATATCCCTGTTTATCGCGATACATTGTTGCAGTGAATTGACTGGCCACCGCACAATTTGCTTGCACGCTCAGTTCAAATACAAACATGCAGGTATGATTTGTTCAACTGCATTGTCTGACTGACAGCTTAACATTCACAGAGCCCGAGAAACCATTTTGAAGCTTATCCTTTTCAAATTAATGTGTTTGTCCAGGGCAACCAACGAAACAAGAGGCTGTCTGTAATCTTCAAAGGGAATCTGTCAGAAATTTCCAAGGGGTAAATTTTAACTCCCGAGAGCGGGTGGGTTGGGGGCAGGGGGGAGGTGGGAGTAAAAATCCTCCACTTTCAGAGTGGGACCGCATCCCGGCTCCAACACACCTACTTCTGGGTTTAACTCAGGCAGGTTTGTCTGCGGGTGGAGAGCAGACACCAGGAAGTCCCACCCCCACTTAAAGCCGGTGGGCTGATTCTTAAAAGGGCAATGGACCTCATTGAGATACTTGAGGTCCTGAATATTTTGTGTATTGGAATAATGAAAGGATTTTAAACTTACCTGTTCGGGTTTCCCATCACTTCCCATTCATGTCTGGTGAAAGCAGGCGGGAAGGGCTGAATCCATGAAGTGAGGGCCTTTATTGCACTGTTTGTGGGCCCCGAGGAGCAGGATTGCTTCATCCAGGCCCAACACGCTCATCTGGCCAACAGGAGACCCGCGATCTGCTGATCCCTCCACCCGATGAAGCCACCCCGCCCCCTCCCCCCTACCACGGTGGACTCCACCGATCTCCGGTCCTTCACCCAACCTCCAGTGACCTCCAATCATCTTACTCAGCTCCCCCGATCCCTCTCCTCAGCTCCCCCGATCTCTCTACTCAGCTCCCCCGATCTCTCTCCTCAGCTCCCCCGATCTCTCTCCTCAGCTCCCCCGATCTCTCTCCTCAGCTCCCCTGATCATCTCCCTGCCCCCACACCTCGACCTTCTCCCCATCCTATGATCCCTCCGTCCCTCCCTCTGATCCCGAGTTGCGACCTGCTACAGCAGCCCTTCCTGGCCAACTGCCAGCCAGCCTGTCAATCAGAAGTGAACCGGAAGTGAAATTGTTGGGTCTCATTAAGGTCACGATCTGGGGTCGCAACCCCCCCACTTACCTTCCAGGTTTCGTACCCAGAAATCATCGCCCCCCCACCCCTCGCCTGCTCCCTTCCCGACTCTCAATTAAAATTTACCCCCAAGAGTTCTGTAGCTGGTGAGAATATGAAGAGTACCACTTCTAAAAGTTAATTCGAATTTAGCGTCGAATGGACATTGCAAATTGTTGATTTTCTATTACATGGAGCGAGCTAAGATTAACTAATACATTTAAAAAAGATAAGTTATTGCTAATATTCATTTGTTCCATAAATGTTTCATAAATCTGTTTGATGTTTAAGACCTAAAGCAAGGTCTTCTGAAGTGCTGCACTGGAGGATTTGATGCTGCCCAGGATCGAACCAGTCGCTGAACTAATATGTAATTGAGAGAAGTAATCTGTTCATTATCCAGGGCACAGAGGAAAGTTACCTGGGTATCGGGGCAATTGAAAACACTCTCGAGGAAGTAGGGAGCGAGGGCTCGTCTGCATGGGCAGCCTGTAACACGGAGCCACAAATATCTGGAGTCAAAAAATTCAAACAGGCAGGGCCTTTGGCTGTTCACTTGAAAACATGGCCAAACAAGCGGTTGTGAAAGTGGGCAGGGAGCTTGTTTAATGTTCTCCAAGAGGCAGGTGGTTCAATCCTAAATCTGGGCGTGTTGCAGAAGGGAGTTTAACATTCACAAATCTGGGGACTCTCCAATGAACTCTTCCTTTCTTCTAAACTCCAGATGTGAATGAATGTAAAAGTGGAAGCCACGACTGTCACAGCTCGGCCTCCTGTTTCAACAGCCCTGGCTCTTTCCAATGTGTGTGTAGGGCTGGATATACTGGCGATGGAAGGACTTGTACAGGTAACTGACACTGAATCTTCCCAGGCGAAAATCACCCCATTTCCATCTTTCGAGCCTTAGAAGTGTTTTATTTTCTCCGTTGTGATGAATCCCCAATATCTGGGTTCTGGGATCGAACCTGCCACCTTCCTGGTCAGTATACAAACTATTAATGAGTTACTCAATGACTAACCAGCCGATTCACTGAGGAGGGAATTCTTTTTTGAATTAAAACACATTGAGGGATTGGTCCTGATTCAGAAATATCTTCCTCCCTTGAAACCTGCTGCTGGACACACAATGGAAAGCCTCACTGAATAAAGAAATGTAAAAGGTAATAAATTGATACAGAAGGAGCTGTACCAGTCCCATGCAAGACAA
>NW_027138688.1:0-38202 GCF_035084215.1 Heptranchias perlo
ACCAGATCTGCTGTTGTGGATTGTGAGCACCCAAGATCTCCACGTTCCTCTGTGGGACCCCAGGATCGACCTCTTCTGGCTCGTGGTCAAATCTCCGCTCCTCCTCGTCTCCTTCAATCCACTGCCAAGCCTCCACCAGTATCCAATTCGTGTTCACATTTTGGTTGCTGCCCTTGACCCAGGCCCATTCCGTTTAACTCCCTTCAGTGTTTTTTTTTATTTTGGTTCCCTGTTACTCCTCTATTTACTTTCACTCCCATCCCCTCATCCGGCCATGCCGCCTTCCATTTCTCTCCTTTCAGATACTTTGCCTGTCTCTCCCCCACAATCCCAACCCCATCCCCAATCCATCACTACTCCTCTGCCTTCCTACTCCGCTTCTCTCACCCCAGGCTTGAATCCCTTTTGAATAAGCTTACAGTTACCCTCTGGGCCTGTCTTAGGACTCTCTGACAGGCTCAGCACGCCTCCCGAGCCGGCCTCTTTACATTCAGAATCAACAAGGGGGCAGGCAATATTAGATTTAATAATGAGTAATGAGCCAGATTTAGTTAACAGTCTAATGGGGTGTGAACATTTATCTAACAGCGATCATATTATGATTGAGTTCAACGTTGTGTTTGAACGGGAGAAATCTGTATCAGCTATTAAGATTCTACATTTAGGTAAGGCCAACTTCAACGGGATGAGATAGAGACTGTTCACAGTAAATCTGTTAATGGGTAAAATGACGGAAGATCAGTGGGAGGTGTTCAAAAAAGAATTTAATGTGATACAGAATTAGTTTATACCCCTAAGGGGCAAGAGCTCCACTTGCCAAAAAAAAAGCCATCGACGACAAAAGAGATAAGGGACAACATAAAAGAGAAAGCATACAGAAATGAAAAAAATAGCACAGATCCTAGTGACTGGGAGATGAGTAAAGAGTGACAAAACAGATAGTGAGAGCTACAAAAAGGGAGTATGAAAAGAAACTTGCAAGGGATATCAAAATCAACACAAACATTTTTTACAATTATATTAGGAAAAAGAGGGTGGTCAAGAGCAATGTGGGCCCCTTAAAAACAGGTAATGGTGATATTGTAAATGAAAATAAGGAAAAGGCAGACACGTTAAATAATTACTTTGCATCAGTATTTACAGTAGAGGAAGAGGAAGGCATGCCGGACACCCCAAGGAAACTAATTTTGAATCAGGGATGGGGACTCACCATAATTAATGTAAGAAAATTAACAGTAATGAAGGAAATAATGGCACAAAAGAGTGACAAATCCCCAGGACCAGATGGTTTCCATCCCAGGGTTTTAAAGGAAGTAGGTGAGAACATTGCAGAAGCCCTAACTATAACTTTCCAAAGTTCTCTCGATTCAGGAACCGTTCCTTTAGATTGGAAAATTGTTCATGTCACTCTGTTATTTAAGAAAGGAGAGAGAGGGAAACCAGGGAATTATAGACCAGTTAGCCTAATATCTGTTGTGGGGAAATTACTAGAGTCTATAATTAAGGACAGAGTGACTGAACACATTGAACATTTTCCGTTGATCAGGGAGAGCCAGCGTGGATTTGTAAAGGGGAGGTCATGCCTGACAAACCTGATTGAATTTTTTGAAGAGTTGACTAAAGTGGTGGACAGGGGAATGTCTATGGATGTTGTTTATATGGACTTCCAGAAGGCATTCGATAAAGTCCCTCATAAGAGATTGTTAGCTAAAGTTGAAGCTCATGGAATTGAGGGCAAATTATTGACCTGGTTAGGAAATTGACTGAGCAGCAGGAGACAGAGAGTAGGGATAATGGGCAGGTACTCAAATCAACAGGATGTGACTTGTGGTGTCCCACAGGGATCTGTGTTGGGGCCTCAACTATTCACTGTATTTATTAACGACTTAGATGACAGGATAGAGAGCCACATATCCAAGTTTGCTGATGATACAGCATTGTAAGCAATGTAGATGGAAGCATAAAATATTAATAGATTAAGTGAATGGGCAAAACTGTGGCAAATGGATTTCAGTGTAGGCAAGTGCGAGGTCATCCACTTTGGACCTAAAAAGGATAGATCAGAGTACTTTCTAAATGGTGAATAGCTCTAAACAGTGGAGGTCCAAAGAGACTTAGGGGTCCGTGTACATAGATCATTAAAATGTCATGGACAGGTACAGAAAATAATCAAAAAGGCTAATGGAATGTTGGCCTTTCTATCTGGAGGACTAGAATACAAGGGGGCAGAAGTTATGCTACAGCTGTACAAAGCTCTGGTTAGACCACACCTGGAGTACTGTGTTCAGTTCTGGGCACCGCACCTTAGGAAGGATATATTGGCCTTGGAGGGAGTGCTGCGTAGATTTACTAGAATGATACCTGGACTCCAAGGGTTAAATTACAAGGAGAGATTACACAAACTAGGGTTGTATTCCCTGGAATTTAAAAGATTAAGGGGTGATTTGATCGAAGTTTTCAAGATATTAAGGGGAACTGATAGGGTGGATAGAGAGAAACTATTTCCGCTGGTTGGGAGTCTAGGACTAGGGGACATAGCCTAAAAATTAGTGCCAGCACTTACACGATTGAAGTTAGGAAACACTCCTACACGCAAAGGGTGGTAGAAGTTTGGAACTCTCTTCCGTAAACAGCAGTTGATGTTAGCTCAATTGTTAATTTTAAATCTGAGATAGATAGCTTTTTGTTAACCAAAGGTATTAAGGAATATGGATCTAAATGGTACAATTATAAAGGGGTGTAGGAATAGAGAGGCCTGGGGGTGCACATATAAAAATCTTTGAAGGTGGCAGGACAAATTAAGAAGGCTGTTAAAAAAGCATATGCGATCCTGGGCTTTATTAATAGAGGCATAAAGTACAAAAGCAGGGAAGTTACGCTAAACCTTTATAAGACACTGGTTAGGCCTGAGCTGGAGTATTGTGTTCAATTCTGGGCACCACACTTTAGGAATGATGTGGAGGTGCCGGTGATGGACTGGGGTTGACAAATGTAAGGAATCTTACAACACCAGGCTTGTGATTTTCAAATAAAACTGTTGGACTATAACCTGGTGTTGTAAGATTCCATACACTTTAGGAAGGATGTGAAGGCCTTAGAGAGGGTGCAGAAGAGATTTACCAGAATGGTGCCAGGGATGCGGGACTTCAGTTATGTGGAGAAGCTGGGATTGTTCTCCTTAGAACAGAGAAGATTAAGGGGAGATTTGATAGAGGTGTTCAAAATCATGTACGGTTTTGTCAGAGTAAACAAGGAGAAACTGTTTCCAGTGGCAGACGGGTCAGTAACCAGAGAACACAGATTTACGGTGATCGGCAAAAGAGCCAGAGGCGAGATGGGGAAACGTTTTTTTAGCGCAGCGAGTTGTGATCTGGAATGCACTGCCTGAAAGTGTCGTGGAGGCAGATTCAATAGTAACTTTCAAAAAGGAATTAGAACCATAGAACCATAGAAAAGATACAGCACAGAAGGGGGCCATTCGGCCCATTGTGTCCGCGCCGGCTTGAAGAACAACCAGGTGCCCATTCTAATCCCACCTTCCAGCACCCGATCCATAGCCCTGCAGCTTACAACAGTTTAGGTGCAGGTCCAGGTACTTTTTGAAGAGTTGAGGGTCCTTGCCTCTACCACCAATTCAGGGAGCGAATTCCATACACCCACCACCCTCTGGGTAAAAAAGTTTTTTCTCATGTCCCCTCTAATCCTTCTGCCAATCGGCTTAAATCTATCTCCTCTAGTTCTTCAACTCTCCGCTAGGGGAAACAGGTACTTCCTGTCTACTCTATCTGGGCCCCTCATAATTTTGTACACCTCAATCAAGTCACCCCTCAGCCTCCTCTGCTCCAAGGGAAACAACCCCAGCCTATCCAATCTCTCCTCATAGCTCCAATTTTCAAGCCCTGGCAACATTCTTGTAAATCTTCTCTGCACTCTCTCCAGAGCAATTACGTCCTTCCTGTAATGTGGTGACCAGAACTGCGCACAATACTCCAGCTGTGGCTTTACCAGCGTTTTATACAGTTCCATCATTTGATCCCTGATTTTGTATTCTATACCTTGGCTAATAACGGAGAGCATTCCGTATGCCTTCTTCACAACCTTATCTACCTGTACTGCCACCTTCTGGGACCTGTGCACATGCACTCCAAGGTCTCTCACTTCCTCTACCCCTCTCAATATATTCCCATTTACTGCGTATTCCCTTTTACTTTTTGCCCTCCCTATGTGCATTACCTCACACTTCTCCGGGTTGAACTCCATTTGCCACTTTTCCGCCCACTCCACCAACCCATTGATATCTTCTTGGAGTCTACAATTAGGTAAATACTTGAAGGGCAAAAATTTATAGGGCTGTGGGGAAAGAACAGGGGAGTGGGACTAATTGGATAGCTCTTTCAAAGAGCCAGTACTGGCACGATGGGCCGAATGGCTTCCTTCTGTGCTGTGATGATTCTATGATTCTAGCAGGGACACTATAACTAACAGATAGGGCATCTGGGTCCTTAGTGAATGGCAGGACCAACAGTCTATCGCCTTAACCAATGAGATTGAGGAGGAAAGCTGTAGACTGCAGGAAGATATCAATGGACTGGTCAGGTGGGCAGAAAATTGGCAAATGGAGAAGTGTGAGGTGAAGCATTTGGGGAGGGCAAACAAGGCAAGGGAATACACAATGAACGGGAGGATACTGAGAGGTGTAGAGGAAGTGAGGGACCTTGGAGTGCATGTCCACAGATCCCTGAAGGTAGCAGGACAAGTAGATAAGGTGGTTAAAAAGGCATACGGGATACTTTCCTTTACTAGCCGAGACATAGAATATAAGAGCAGGGAGGTTATGCTGGAACTGTATAAAACACTAGTTAGGCCACAGCTTGAGTACTGTGTACAGTTCTGGTCACCACATTACAGGAAAGATGTGATTGCACTAGAGAGGTTACAGAGGAGATTTACGAGGATGTTGCCAGGACTGGAGAATTTTAGCTATAAGGAAAGATTGGATAGGCTGGGGTTGTTTTCTTTGGAACAAAGGAGGCTGAGGGGAGATTTAATTGAGATAAAATTATAACGGGACCAGAGAGAGTGGATAGGAAGGACCTATTTCCCTTAGCGGAGGGGTCTGTGACCAGGGACATAGATTTAAAGTAATTGGTAGAAGGATTAGACGGGAGCTGAGGAGAAATTTTTTCACCAGAGGGTGGTGGGGGTCTGGAACTCACTGCCTGAAAGGGTGGTAGAGGCAGAAACCCTTAAGCTGGAAAGCTCTTTTTTGGCCGGTGTGAACACCATGGGCCGAATGGCCTCCTTCTATGCTGTAACTTTCTATGATTCTATGGGTCTATGATTGAGAAAGAAACAGAGGAACGACGGAGAAGGAGGGAGAATTAGAGTCAAATCAGGTACAGAAAGAAAAAATAAAGAGGGAAAGAAAGATTGGATTAAGAGAGAGAGACAAAAGGCAGAAAGGTAAAGTAAGAAAAGAATTAAAAAATTAAAAATTTGACATTTTTAAAATCTCTAAGAACAATTTGCCACCTTAAGGAATGAGACTCCACAGTTTAAATGGTTCAATTTCTGGGCCAGAGAGGTTGGTCAGCATAGAATCAACAATTATCATATCGTTAACAGGGTACTTGCGCTCTTAATCGCCAGCCCTAACTTTCTGTGGTGAGTTTAATGAGCAATTAATGTGCAAATCCAGCAAGTTCTTAAAAATAACGGGGAGGTTAGGGGCGAGATGCCGTTTGTGTGAAGCAAACAGAGGAGCAGCGTAAATCGCCCAGTGAGTTCCAGAGACTCACAACTCACAGTGTATCTCTTCATCCCCTGAACTTGCTGGTCGATTTACGCGTTAATAAGGGCCTGCGTCGTTAACACACCATTATTTATCCAGCAAGATTTGGCCCAATCTGACCATTCATCTACCAATCCGAGAGAGCTCATCGAAACGTACCCTTGTAGATCTTCCAGAATTCCATCTAGGAAAAAATGAAGAAGAGCATTGCATAAATCACCTTGAACCAATATTTACATAAAGCTTAGATAATGGGAGAAGTAAAGACTAGTCGTGGCCCTATAATAAAGAGACAATAGGAGCTGCCATATCAACTGGAGAGCAATGGACTGAGTGTGTCCACAAGTATAAAGTGGAGCATCACTGGATGGGAGCACAAGTTGCTAAATTGCTACAATTGTATTATAGATCGACCTCCAACCGTAGTCCCTGTCTAGTGAGCCTTCACAGCACAAGCAACCCCTGCTGGGCAAAAATTATTTAAGTATGATAGTGATTCTCAGATCAAATGTGTTCCAACCTTTACACGAGCTCACCGTAAAAGGGGACAGCAGAATTGGGCCTCATTACTATTTAAACAACAGGATGTAACATGAAACAGGATCGCTCTCCCTGTCTGTCACATGTATGTGTATTGCAAACAACAAGTCACCATACCCGTATTTCCTGTACTTGGATCCAGTGACCCCTGCTGGAAGGGTCCCATGTCTGAGGACAGGGCAAATAACTGGTGTGAGAGTCAGAGATCAATGGGGAATTAGTGAATACAAGATAGTTGCGTTCAATGTCAGAATAGAAAGGGATAATGAGTCAAAGGGTGCTGGACTGGAAAAAGGCAGGTAAGTTCAGCGAGATAAGGGAACTGGTCCAAATTAACTGGGTTAGCAAACAGATCAGCAGTGGGAAATCTTCAAATATGAGATAGATAGAGTACAGAATTAATCTATTCCTATAAAAAGAAAAGAAAGAACTTGCATTTATATAGCGCCTTTCACGACCTCAGGATGTTCCAAAGCGCTTTACAGCCCATGCAGTACTTTTGAAGTGTAGTCACTGTTGTCATGTAGGAAACACGGCAGCCAATTTGCGCACAGCAAGATCCCACAAATAGCAATGCGATAATGACCAGATAATCTGTTTTAGTGATGTTGGTTGAGGGATAAATATTGGCCAGGACACAGGGGAGATCTTCCCCACTCTTCTTCGAAATAGTGCAATGGGATCCTTTATGTCTACCTGAGAGGCTGGACGGGGCCTTGGTTTAACGTCTCATCGGAAAGACTATAAAATATAAAGGGGGCTCTCTCAAAGAATACAGTTTAGTGGATAAAGTGAAACTTAAAAGGGAGATGTGTGATAAAGTTGGGGCTAATAATAAAAAAATAATCAAGAGGAATATAGAAAGTGTAGCAGAGAAGTGAAAAGGAAATAGGAAAAAAGTCTAGCAGGTTATATAAAATTAAATAGTAAGGCCTTTTATAAGAAAACAAGAAGTAAAATGCTAGTTAGAGAGGGCAGGACACTCAGGGAGGAAGGAGAGAGTGTAAGAGTAGAGGATGAAGGTGTGGAGAGATATTAAATATCCTAAATGAATGTAAAAGTGAGACTGTAGGTGTACGAGAGGAGGAAATGGAACAGTTCATCGAGATTACTATAAAAAAGGAATTGATTCTGAAAAAGGAGCAGAACTCAGGGTGGATCAGTCACTGGGCCCTGATGGCTGCACCCCAGGCTGTCCTGAGCTAAGTCCTGAGATGGACCAACTGTCAGCTGCACCATCTTGTGCTGTTGTATGAGCAGCCGGGCTCTGCCTCTTTTCTGCGACATCCACAGGCATCTGAGGGGGTTGGCAGGAGGGCACGTTTCAGAAACAGCATCATCATGTGGGCACATTCCTTATACTGACCACTAGCTCTGCATGGACACTGATCTAGGTAGCACTCTCGCCTCTGAGTCAGAAGGTCATGGGTTACAAGTCCCACTCCAGAGACTTGAGCACATAATCCAGGCTGACACTCCAGTGCAGTACTGAGGGAGAGCTGCACTGTCAGAGGTGCCATCTTTTGGATGAGATGTTAAACCGAGGCCCTGTCTCCCTCTCAGGTAGACGTAAAAGATCCCAAGGCATTATTTTGAAGAAGAGCAAGAGAGTTCTCTCCGGTTTTGTAGCAAATATTTATCCCTCAACCAATATCATTAAAACAGATTATCTGGTCATTATCATATTGCTGTTTGTGGGATCTTGCTGTGCACAAATTGGCTGCCGCGTTTCCTACATTACAACAGTGACTACAGTTCAAAAGTACTTCATTGGGTGTAAAGCATTTTGGGACATCCTGAGGTCATGAAAGGCACTATATGAATGGAAGTCCTTATTTTTTTTCTTTTTAAATGAGAAAAGGAAAATAGAAAATATTAAATAAAATGGAAATAGGGAGAACATGGGAAGAAGAGGAGAGTGAGACAGAGTCTGAAACTGATATGAAACACAGAATATTGGAAAAATGCAGCAGGTCTGTGAGCAACTGAAGAGTGAATTCAAAAATTGCAGACGACACCAAATTGGGGGATATAGATAATACTGAGGAGGACTGCGACAAAATACAGGAAGACATTAATAAACTTGCAGAATGGGTGTATAATTGGCAAATTAATTTCAATATAGATAAGTGTGAGATATTACATTTTGGTAGGAAGAATAAGGAGGCCACATATTGCTTGGATAATAAGAGTTTAAATGGGGTAAAGGAGCAAAGGGATCTAGGGGTACAGATACACAAATTACTAAAAGTAGCAGCACAGGTTAATAAGGTCAAAAAAAGCAAATCAAGCACTGGGGTTCAATTCTAGAGGTCTAGAATTGAAAAGCAGAGAAGTTATGTTAAACTTGTATAGAATCTTGGTTCGACCACACTGAGTACTGTGCACAGGTCTGGTCTCCATATTATAAAAAGGATATAGAGGCACAGGAGAAGATGCAAAAAAGATTTACTGAGATGATCCCAGAACTGAGAGGTTATATATATCAGGAAAGATTGAACAGGCTGGGTCTTTTTTCTCCAGAAAAAAGATTGAGGGGTGGCCTAATGGAGCTCTTTAAGATTATGAAGGGGTTTGATAGGGTAGACGTAGAGAAAACGTTTCCACTTGTGGGGAGACCAGAACTAGGGGCCACAAATATAAGATAGTCACTAATAAATCCAATAGAGAATTCAGGAGAAACTTCTTTACCCAGAGTGTGGTGAGAATGTGGAATTCACTACCACATGGTTGAGGCGACTAGCATTGATGCATTGAAGGGGAAGCTAGATAAACACATGAGGGAGAAAGGAATAGAACGATATGCTGATAGGGTGAGATGAAGTGGGGCGGGAGGAGGCTCGTGTGGAGCATAAACACCGGCATAGAGCAGTTGGGCCGAATGGCCTGTTTCTGGCTGTACATTCCATGTAATTCCATGAATTGACAGGTTAATGGTAGGAACATAGGAACATAGGAACAGGAGTAGGCCATTCAGCCCCTCGTACCTGCTCCGCCACTTGATAAGATCATGGCTGATCTGTGATCTAACTCCATATACCTGCCTTTGGCCCATATCCCTTAATACCTTTGGTTGCCAAAAAGCTATCTATCTCAGATTTAAATTTAGCAATTGAGCTAGTATCAATTGCCGTTTGCGGAAGAGAGTTCCAAACTTCTACCACCCTTTGTGTGTAGAAACGTTTTCTAATCTCGCTCCTGAAAGGTCTGGCTCTAATTTTTAGACTGTGCCCCCTACTCCTAGAATCCCCAACCAGCGGAAATAGTTTCTCTCTATCCACCCTATCCGTTCCCCTTAATATCTTATAAACTTCGATCAGATCACCCCTTAACCTTCGAAACTCCAGAGAATACAACCCCAATTTGTGTAATCTCTCCTCGTAACTTAACCCTTGAAGTCCGGGTATCATTCTAATAAACCCACGCTGCACTCCCTCCAAGGCCAATATGTCCTTCCGAAGGTGCGGTGCCCAGAACTGCTCACAGTACTCCAGGTGCGGTCTAACCAGGGTTTTGTATAGCTGCAGCATAACTTCTGCCCCCTTGTACTCCAGTCCTCTGGATATAAAGGCCATCATTCCATTAGCCTTATTGATTATTTTCTGCACCTGTTCATGACACTTCAATGATCTATGTACCTGAACACCTAAGTCCCTTTGGACATACACAGTTTTTAACTTTTTACCATTTAGAAAGTACCCTGTTCTATCTTTTTTTGATCCAAAGTGGATGACCTCACATTTGTCTACATTGAATTCCATTTGCCACAGTTTTGCCCATTCACTTAATCTATCAATATCGCTTTGTAATTTTATGTTTTCATCTACACTGCTTACAATGCCACCAATCTTTGTGTCATCGGCAAACTTAGATATGAGACTTTCTATGCCTTCATCTAAGTCGTTAATAAATATTGTGAATAATTGAGGCCCCAAGACAGATCCCTGCGGGACTCCACTAGTCACATCCTGCCAATGTGAGTACCTACCCATTATCCCTACTCTCTGTCGCCTTTCGCTCAGCCAATTTCCGAACCAAGTCCGTACTTTTCCCTCGATTCCATGGGCTTCCAACTTAGCTAACAGTCTCTTATGTGGGACCTTATCAAATGCCTTCTGGAAGTCCATATAAATAACATCCATTGACATTCCCCTGTCCACTACTTTAGTCACCTCTTCAAAAAATTCAATCAGGTTTGTCAGGCACGACCTGCCTTTCACAAATCCATGCTGGCTCTCTCTGATTAACTGAAAATTCTCGAGGTGTTCAGTCACCCTATCCTTAATTATAGACTCCAGCATTTTCCCCACAACAGATGTTAGGCTAACTGGTCTATAATTCCCCGGTTTCCCTCTCTCTCCTTTCTTAAAAAGCGGAGTGACATGTGCAATTTTCCAATCTAGAGGGACAGTTCCTAAATCTAGAGAACTTTGAAAGATTATAGTTTGGAGTGTAGCCGTGCATCGGAGCATTGTTGACAAAGCGTCTCAACTGAAAACCTTTGCCATTTCTTATCTCGGGTCTTCACCGGCCTGTTGTGTGTCCCCATCATCTGCAGTTCGAATCTCCAGAATCTGTTTTTCTAACCTTTCTATACCCAGTTTCGGTAATTAGTCAGAAAGCTCAGCAGCATCAGAAGGACTCTGAAAACAAACGGGCAGCCTGGAGGGGAGGGAACTCCCTGGAGTTGCTGCAATGTAAACTGAGCTGCAGCTCAGACCCAAAGCAACGAGAGGCAAAAGGCAGATTATCAGAATTTTTAATAAAAAAGGCATAAGTCTAAATTGCAGAATTCATCAAGTGCGAACAGTTTCAATTCAATGGTAACATCGCAATAAAATCATTGTCCAGTTTGGCGCTTAACTTGAATTCACCATTGCAACTTTATTAAGGATTGGTCTGTGAGGGAGTTAAGGGGTTCAGACTATAGACTGGGGTGTCAGAGAGTAAAGGGGTTCAGACTATAGACTGGGGTGTGAGGGGGTAAAGGGGTTCAGACTATAGACTGGGGTGTGAGGGGGTAAAGGGGTTCCGGCTATAGACTGGGGTGTGAGGGGGTAAAGGGGTTCAGACTATAGACTGGGGTGTGAGGGGGGTAAAGGGGTTCAGACTATAGACTGGGGTGTGAGGGGGTAAAGGGGCTCAGACTATAGACTGGGGTGTGAGGGGGTAAAGGGGCTCAGACTATAGACTGGGGTGTGAGGGGGTAAAGGGGTTCAGACTATAGACTGGGATGTGAGGGGGTAAAGGGGTTCAGACTATAGACTGGGGTGTGAGGGGGTAAAGGGGCTCAGACTATAGACTGGGGTGTGAGGGGGTAAAGGGGTTCAGACTATAGACTGGGGTGTGAGGGGGTAAAGGGGCTCAGACAATAGACTAGGGTATGAGGGAGTAAAAGGGTTCAGACTATAGACTGGGGTGTGAGGGGGTAAAGGGGCTCAGACTATAGACTGGGGTGTGAGGGGGTAAAGGGGTTCAGATTATAGACTGGGGTGTGAGGGGGTAAAGGGGCTCAGACTATAGACTGGGGTGTGAGGGGGTAAAGGGGCTCAGACTATAGACTGGGGTGTGAGGGGGTAAAGGGGTTCAGACTATAGACTGGGGTGTGAGGGGGTAAAGGGGTTCCGGCTATAGACTGGGGTATGAGGGGGTAAAGGGGCTCAGACTATAGACTGGGGTGTGAGGGGGTAAAGGGGTTCCGGCTATAGACTGGGGTATGAGGGGGTAAAGGGGCTCAGACTATAGACTGGGGTGTGAGGGGGTAAAGGGGTTCAGACTATAGACTGGGGTGTGAGGGGGTAAAGGGGTTCAGACTATAGACTGGGGTGTGAGGGGGTAAAGGGGCTCAGACTATAGACTGGGGTGTGAGGGGGTAAAGGGGTTCAGACTATAGACTGGGGTGTGAGGGGGTAAAGGGGTTCAGACTATAGACTGGGGTGTGAGGGGGTAAAGGGGCTCAGACTATAGACTGGGGTGTGAGGGGGTAAAGGGGTTCAGACTATAGACTGGGGTGTGAGGGGGTAAAGGGGTTCAGATTATAGACTGGGGTGTGAGGGGGTAAAGGGGTTCAGACTATAGACTGGGGTGTGAGGGGGTAAAGGGGTTCAGACTATAGACTGGGGTGTGAGGGGGTAAAGGGGTTCAGACTATAGACTGGGGTGTGAGGGGGTCAAGGGGTTCAGACTATAGACTGGGGTGTGAGGGAATGATTCAGATTACAGATTGGGATTTGACAGAGGGGCTGGGCTAAGCCGAAACACAGCGAGATACTTCAGTAGAACTAATGACACTTACGGTTCTCTGGTCATTTTCAAACACTTCCCTCGCTTCTTCGTACGAGCATTCCTCCTCGATACACTCCCGCTGAACGGAACCTCTTTTCAGCTCTTCCAGTCCCGAGTTAGCCCGTCTCTCTCTTTGTAATAGAAGTCTGGTGGCCTCTGTCTCTTTCAGGAAGACTAGATGGGACAGATCTCAATGGATACATCAGCAGAAAAACAGATTCAACACACCAGTATCTGGTACATTCGCGCCAGACAAGTGCCAGGCAATGACCATCTCCAACAAGGGGGAGTCTAACCACCTCCCTTTGACATTCAACGGTATTACCATCGCCGAATCCCCCACCATCAACATCCTGGGGGTCACCATTGACCAGAAACTTATCTGGACCAGCCATATAAATACAGTGGCTACAAGAGCAGGTCAGAGGCTGGGTATTCTGCAGCAAGTGACTCACCTCCTGACTCCCCAAAGCCTTTCCACCAGCTACAAGGCACAAGTCAGGAGTGTGATGGAATACTCTCCACTTGCCTGGATGAGTGCAGCTCCAACAACACTCAAGAAGCTCGATACCATCCAGGACAAAGCAGCCCGCTGGATTGGCACCCCATCCACCACCCTAAACATTCACTCCCTTCACCACCGGCGCACTGTGGCTGCAGTGTGTACCATCCATAGGATGCACTGCAGCAACTCGTCAAGGCTTCTTCGACAGCACCTCCCAAACCCGTGACCTCTACCACCTAGAAGGTCAAGGGCAGCAGGCACATGGGAACAACACCACCTGCACGTTCCCCTCCAAGTCACACACCATCCCGACTTGGAAATATATCGTCGTTCCTTCATCGTCACTGGAATCCTGGAACTCCCTTCCTAACAGCACTGTGGGAGAACCGTCACCTCACGGACTGCAGCGGTTCAAGAAGGCGGCTCACCACCACCTTCTCAAGGGCAATTAGGGATGGGCAATAAATGCTGGCAGCGACGCCCACATCCCATGAATGAATAAAAAAAAAACACTGAACCACTTTTGACAATACTGCTATTTAGATAAAAGTGTTGGACATTTGTATAAATATATCAGTATGTTTGATAACTAATATTTCAAGATTGCTACTTTAGTGCAATTTGTTGTGTATTATGGGCAGGTTTATGTTGTGAACACACAACCAGTGTTGGATTGACAAAACCTCATCAATATCAGAAGGTTCCCTACAACCGAGGGTGAGATGAGAATGACACCCCATCAGGCTGGAGTAAGGTTTGATCGAAGGTCCATTGATCAATTCAGTACCCCAGTCCTTGAAAGATCACAACTTATTCTATCAATAAGTAGCACAATCAGCCATGCTTGGGATACATGAGGGATCAGAAAAAGGCCCTCCCTGTCCAGAATACACAGTCACTCCACTATCAGGACTCTTTGAAGGCTCTCTCTATACTTCAGCAAAATGCTCCTGGTAGAATTACATTGCCAATTCTTCTCTACATTTGTGTTACACGAACATGGTGTTGGAATGTGCCAATCTACCTAGGTCTCACTGTGACAACCCATCTATCCACTTATACAGATCTCACTGTGCCAACCCATCTATCCACTTATACAGATCTCTCTGTGCCAACCCATCTATCCACTTATACAGATCTCTCTGTGCCAACCCATCTATCGACTTATACAGATCTCTCTGTACCAACCCATCTATCCACTTATACAGATCTCTCTGTGCCAACCCATCTATCCACTTATACAGATCTCTCTGTGCCAACACATCCATCCACTTATACAGATATCACTGTGCCAACCCATCTATCCAGTTATACAGATATCACTGTGCCAACCCATCTATCCACTTATACAGATCTCTCTGTGCCAACCCATCTATCCACTTATACAGATCTCTCTGTGCCAACCCATCTATCCACTTATACAGATCTCTCTGTACCAACCCATCTATCCACTTATACAGATCTCTCTGTGCCAACCCATCTATCCACTTATACAGATCTCTCTGTGCCAACACATCCATCCACTTATACAGATATCACTGTGCCAACCCATCTATCCAGTTATACAGATATCACTGTGCCAACCCATCCATCCACTTATACAGATCTCTCTGTGCCAACCCATCTATCCACTTATACAGATCTCACTGTGCCAACCCATCTATCCACTTATACAGATCTCTCTGTGCCAACACATCTATCCACTTATACAGATCTCTCTGTGCCAACCCATCCATCCACTTATACAGATCTCTCTGTGCCAACCCATCTATCCACTTATACAGATCTCACTGTGCCAACCCATCTATCCACTTATACAGATCTCTCTGTGCCAACACATCTATCCACTTATAGAGATCTCTCTGTGCCAACCCATCTATCCACTTATACAGATCTCTCTGTGCCAACACATCTATCCACTTATACAGATCTCTCTGTGCCAACACATCCATCCACTTATACAGATCTCACTGTGCCAACCCATCTATCCACTTATACAGATCTCTCTGTGCCAACACATCTATCCACTTATAGAGATCTCTCTGTGCCAACCCATCTATCCACTTATACAGATCTCTCTGTGCCAACCCATCTATCCACTTATACAGATCTCTCTGTGCCAACCCATCTATCCACTTATACAGATCTCTCTGTGCCAACACATCCATCCACTTATACAGATCTCTCTGTGCCAACCCATCTATCCACTTATACAGATCTCTCTGTGCCAACCCATCTATCCACTTATAGAGATCTCTCTGTACCAACCCATCTATCCACTTATACAGATCTCTCTGTGCCAACCCATCTATCCACTTATACAGATCTCTCTGTGCCAACCCATCTATCCACTTATACAGATCTCTCTGTGCCAACCCATCTATCCACTTATAGAGATCTCTCTGTGCCAACCCATCTATCCACTTATACAGATCTCTCTGTGCCAACACAT
Source organism: Heptranchias perlo (assembly GCF_035084215.1). Classification (NCBI taxonomy): domain Eukaryota; kingdom Metazoa; phylum Chordata; class Chondrichthyes; order Hexanchiformes; family Hexanchidae; genus Heptranchias; species Heptranchias perlo. The sequence goes on from NW_027138688.1 coordinate 15,573, forward strand.
CCATCCACTTATACAGATCTCTCTGTGCCAACACATCCATCCACTTATACAGATATCACTGTGCCAACCCATCTATCCACTTATACAGATCTCTCTGTGCCAACCCATCTATCCACTTATACAGATCTCTCTGTACCAACTCATCTATCCACTTATACAGATCTCTCTGTGCCAACCCATCTATCCACTTATACAGATCTCTCTGTGCCAACACATCCATCCACTTATACAGATATCACTGTGCCAACCCATCCATCCACTTATACAGATCTCTCTGTGCCAACCCATCTATCCAGTTATACAGATATCTCTGTGCCAACCCATCCATCCACTTATACAGATCTCTCTGTGCCAACCCATCTATCCAGTTATACAGATCTCTCTGTGCCAACCCATCTATCCACTTATACAGATCTCTCTGTGCCAACACATCCATCCACTTATACAGATATCACTGTGCCAACCCATCTATCCACTTATACAGATCTCTCTGTGCCAACCCATCTATCCACTTATACAGATCTCTCTGTAACAACTCATCTATCCACTTATACAGATCTCTCTGTGCCAACACATCCATCCACTTATACAGATATCACTGTGCCAACCCATCCATCCACTTATACAGATATCACTGTGCCAACCCATCTATCCAGTTATACAGATATCACTGTGCCAACCCATCTATCCAGTTATACAGATATCACTGTGCCAACCCATCTATCCACTTATACAGATCTCTCTGTGCCAACCCATCTATCCAGTTATACAGATATCACTGTGCCAACCCATCCATCCACTTATACAGATCTCTCTGTGCCAACCCATCTATCCACTTATACAGATCTCACTGTGCCAACCCATCTATCCACTTATACAGATCTCTCTGTGCCAACCCATCCATCCACTTATACAGATCTCTCTGTGCCAACCCATCTATCCACTTATACAGATCTCACTGTGCCAACCCATCTATCCACTTATACAGATCTCTCTGTGCCAACCCATCTATCCACTTATAGAGATCTCTCTGTGCCAACCCATCCATCCACTTATACAGATCTCTCTGTGCCAACACATCTATCCACTTATACAGATCTCACTGTGCCAACCCATCTATCCACTTATACAGATCTCTCTGTGCCAACCCATCTATCCACTTATAGAGATCTCTCTGTGCCAACCCATCCATCCACTTATACAGATCTCTCTGTGCCAACACATCTATCCACTTATACAGATCTCACTGTGCCAACCCATCTATCCACTTATACAGATCTCTCTGTGCCAACCCATCTATCCACTTATACAGATCTCTCTGTGCCAACCCATCTATCCACTTATACAGATCTCTCTGTGCCAACCCATCTATCCACTTATACAGATCTCTCTGTGCCAACCCATCTATCCACTTATACAGATCTCTCTGTGCCAACCCATCTATCCACTTATACAGATCTCTCTGTGCCAACCCATCTATCCACTTATACAGATCTCACTGTGCCAACCCATCTATCCACTTATACAGATCTCTCTGTGCCAACCCATCTATCCACTTATAGAGATCTCTCTGTGCCAACCCATCCATCCACTTATACAGATCTCTCTGTGCCAACCCATCTATCCACTTATACAGATCTCACTGTGCCAACCCATCTATCCACTTATACAGATCTCTCTGTGCCAACCCATCTATCCACTTATACAGATCTCTCTGTGCCAACCCATCTATCCACTTATACAGATCTCTCTGTGCCAACCCATCTATCCACTTATACAGATCTCTCTGTGCCAACCCATCTATCCACTTATACAGATCTCTCTGTGCCAACCCATCTATCCACTTATACAGATCTCACTGTGCCAACCCATCCATCCACTTATACAGATCTCACTGTGCCAACCCATCTATCCACTTATACAGATATCACTGTGCCAACCCATCTATCCACTTATACAGATCTCTCTGTGCCAACCCATCCATCCACTTATACAGATCTCACTGTGCCAACCCATCTATCCACTTATACAGTTCTCTCTGTGCCAACCCATCTATCCACTTATACAGTTCTCTCTGTGCCAACCCATCAATCCACTTATACAGATCTCACTGTGCCAACCCATCCATCCACTTATACAGATCTCACTGTGCCAACCCATCTATCCACTTATACAGATATCACTGTGCCAACCCATCCATCCACTTATACAGATCTCTCTGTGCCAACCCATCCATCCACTTATACAGTTCTCTCTGTGCCAACCCATCTATCCACTTATAGAGATCTCTCTGTGCCAACCCATCCATCCACTTATACAGTTCTCTCTGTGCCAACCCATCTATCCACTTATAGAGATCTCTCTGTGCCAACCCATCCATCCACTTATACAGATCTCTCTGTCCAACCCATCTATCCACTTATAGAGATCTCTCTGTGCCAACCCATCCATCCACTTATACAGTTCTCTCTGTGCCAACCCATCTATCCACTTATACAGATCTCTCTGTGCCAAACCATCTATCCACTTATACAGATCTCTCTGTGCCAACCCATCCATCCACTTATACAGTTCTCTCTGTGCCAATGCATCAATCCACTTATACAGTTCTCTCTGTGCCAACCCATCCATCCACTTATACAGATCTCTCTGTGCCAATGCATCAATCCACTTATACAGTTCTCTCTGTGCCAACCCATCCATCCACTTATACAGATCTCTCTGTGCCAATGCATCAATCCATTTATACAGATCTCTCTGTGCCAATGCATCAATCCACTTATACAGTTCTCTCTGTGCCAACCCATCCATCCACTTATACAGATCTCTCTGTGCCAATGCATCAATCCACTTATACAGTTCTCTCTGTGCCAACCCACCTATCCACTTATACAGATCTCTCTGTGCCAATGCATCAATCCACTTATACAGATCTCTCTGTGCCAATGCATCAATCCACTTATACAGATCTCTCTGTGCCAATGCATCAATCCACTTATACAGATCTCTCTGTGCCAACCCACCTATCCACTTATACAGATCTCTCTGTGCCAATGCATCAATCCACTTATACAGTTCTCTCTGTGCCAACCCATCTATCCACTTATACAGATCTCTCTGTGCCAATGCAACAATCCACTTATACAGATCTCACTGTGCCAACCCATCTATCCACTTATACAGATCTCACTGTGCCAACCCATCTATCCACTTATACAGATCTCACTGTGCCAACCCATCTATCCACTTATACAGATCTCTCTGTGCCAGCCCATCTATCCACTTATACAGATATCACTGTGCCAACCCATCTATCCACTTATACAGATCTCACTGTGCCAACCCATCTATCCACTTATACAGATCTCACTGTGCCAACCCATCTATCCACTTATACAGATCTCTCTGTGCCAACCCATCTATCCACTTATACAGATCTCACTGTGCCAACCCATCTATCCACTTATACAGATCTCTCTGTGCCAACCCATCTATCCACTTATACAGATCTCACTGTGCCAACCCATCTATCCACTTATACAGATATCACTGTGCCAACCCATCTATCCACTTATACAGATCTCACTGTGCCAACCCATCTATCCACTTATACAGATCTCTCTGTGCCAACCCATCTATCCACTTATACAGATCTCACTGTGCCAACCCATCTATCCACTTATACAGATATCACTGTGCCAACCCATCTATCCACTTATACAGATCTCTCTGTGCCAACCCATCTATCCACTTATACAGATATCACTGTGCCAACCCATCTATCCACTTATACAGATCTCTCTGTGCCAACCCATCTATCCACTTATACAGATATCACTGTGCCAACCCATCTATCCACTTATACAGATCTCTCTGTGCCAACCCATCTATCCACTTATACAGATATCACTGTGCCAACCCATCTATCCACTTATACAGATCTCTCTGTGCCAACCCATCTATCTACTTATACAGATCTCTCTGTGCCAACCCATCTATCCACTTATACAGATCTCACTGTGCCAACCCATCTATCCACTTATACAGATCTCTCTGTGCCAACCCACCTATCCACTTATACAGATCTCTCTGTGCCAACCCACCTATCCACTTATACAGATCTCTCTGTGCCAACCCATCTATCCACTTATACAGAACTCTCTGTGCCAACCCATCTATCCACTTATACAGATCTCTCTGTGCCAACCCATCTATCCACTTATACAGATCTCACTGTGCCAACCCACCTATCCACTTATACAGATCTCTCTGTGCCAACCCATCTATCCACTTATACAGATCTCACTGTGCCAACCCATCTATCCACTTATACAGAACTCTCTGTGCCAACCCATCTATCCACTTATACAGATCTCTCTGTGCCAACCCATCTATCCACTTATACAGATCTCACTGTGCCAACCCATCTATCCACTTATACAGATCTCTCTGTGCCAACCCATCTATCCACTTATACAGATCTCCCTGTGCCAACCCATCTATCCACTTATACAGATCTCTCTGTGCCAACCCATCTATCCACTTATACAGTTCTCTCTGTGCCAACCCATCCATCCACTTATACAGATCTCTCTGTGCCAACCCACCTATCCACTTATACAGAACTCTCTGTGCCAACCTATCTATCCACTTATACAGATCTCTCTGTGCCAACCCATCTATCCACTTATACAGATCTCTCTGTGCCAACCCATCTATCCACTTATACAGATATCACTGTGCCAACCCATCCATCCACTTATACATATCTCTCTGTGCCAACCCATCTATCCACTTATACAGATCTCACTGTGCCAACCCATCTATCCACTTATACAGATCTCTCTGTGCCAACCCATCTATCCACTTATACAGATCTCTCTGTGCCAACCCATCTATCCACTTATACAGATATCACTGTGCCAACCCATCCATCCACTTATACAGATCTCACTGTGCCAACCCATCTATCCACTTATACAGATCTCTCTGTGCCAACCCATCCATCCACTTATACAGATCTCTCTGTGCCAACCCACCTATCCACTTATACAGATCTCACTGTGCCAACCCATCTATCCACTTATACAGATCTCTCTGTGCCAACCCATCTATCCACTTATACAGTTCTCTCTGTGCCAACCCATCTATCCACTTATACAGATCTCTCTGTGCCAACCCATCCATCCACTTATACAGATATCACTGTGCCAACCCATCTATCCACTTATACAGTTCTCTCTGTGCCAACCCATCTATCCACTTATACAGATCTCTCTGTGCCAACCCATCTATCCACTTATACAGATCTCTCTGTGCCAACCCATCTATCCACTTATACAGTTCTCTCTGTGCCAACCCATCCATCCACTTATACAGATATCACTGTGCCAACCCATCTATCCACTTATACAGATCTCTCTGTGCCAACCCATCTATCCACTTATACAGATCTCTCTGTGCCAACCCATCTATCCACTTATACAGATCTCTCTGTGCCAACCCATCTATCCACTTATACAGATCTCTCTGTGCCAACCCATCCATCCACTTATACAGATCTCTCTGTGCCAACCCATCTATCCACTTATACAGATCTCTCTGTGCCAACCCATCCATCCACTTATACAGATCTCTCTGTGCCAACCCATCTATCCACTTATACAGATCTCATTGTGCCAACCCATCCATCCACTTATACAGATCTCTCTGTGCCAACCCATCTATCCACTTATACAGATCTCTCTGTGCCAACCCATCCATCCACTTATACAGATCTCTCTGTGCCAACCCATCTATCCACTTATACAGATCTCTCTGTGCCAACCCATCCATCCACTTATACAGATCTCTCTGTGCCAACCCATCTATCCACTTATACAGATCTCATTGTGCCAACCCATCCATCCACTGATACAGATCTCTCTGTGCCAATCTATCTATTCATTGGATTTTTCAGTTATTTTGGTACATCACTGTTGAATTGCTGATTGCAGGATTTCTAATTGATAGATTGGTTTGCTCGATTTCTGAGTGCAGGATTTGTAAAAGTGCTACAGTTGAAAATCAGAAAATGTGAATTCCTGTGGGTGCCCCTTTCTATCTGTTATTTGGAGGTGGTAGACAATGCAAGGCAAAGTTCACTTGTAGTAGAGACGGACTGCCCACATCCACTCTTACAAGGCATCATACACCCCAGTGGATCTCATCTACCTCCTTTCAATGGCCTTGACATCCTTCCTAAAGAATAAAACATACAATCTCACTTATAGGGGACACAATCCCATTTATCACGGACACAACCCTGCTTATGAAGGACGCTGCCTGTTTTTGAAGGATGCAATCACACTTACAAATGGACGCAACCTCGTTTACAGTGGAAATTATCCCATTTATGGTGCGCACAATCCTGATTAAAATTGACTCAATCCCGTTTACGATGGGCGCTTTACGGTCGACTCAAACTCATTTACTGTTCGACTCAATCCCATTTACTGTTCGACTCAAACCCATTAACGGTTCGACTCAAACCCATTTACGCTGGACTCAAGCCCATTTATGCTGGACTCAAGCCCATTTACGCCCATTTATGGTGGACTCAAACCTATTGGTGGTGGACTCAATCCCTTTTATGGTGGACTGTATCCCGTTTACGATGTGCACTATCCCGTTGCTGGCAGCAACTTCACCAGCAACTGCAGCCTACTGTCCTTTCAGAATCAATTAAATTATTGCAACACCGGGAGCAAGCACATCAGCAATGTTTCACACTCATTGGATTAAATGAAACTTGACAGCAAACTGCAGAGCCCTAGGCTACGAATGAATAACATACCTGCAGAATGTGTAACAGAGAACAGCTGAAGGACACAGGAAAGTAGCACACTGATGTGAAAAGGAGCCATGTTCAGATTGACAAAGCCCGTTCTGCTGAAGATTAGAGCACAAAAATAAACAGAAATCTCGCGGGCAAAGTACAGAGGGGAGGCTTTGCCCAAGCACACACTGACCTGATAGTACACTTAACCCTAACAGGTCCTGACAGTGGTTTGTGCTCTATCTTACAGGACCATATAGTAGAGATATCTTCCCCCCCTCCTCCATCCTCACCAACAAGTGCGAGGAGCTCATGAACTACTTTGTCACTAAGATCGCGACCATCCGACCAGCTGCCTCTGTTGCTTCCCCCCTTTCCCTTCCTTCCCCCCATGCTGGCTGACTTTGTACATGGATCCCTCTCCTCAGGTACAGTCACTCCACTTTTTAACACCACCATCACCCCCTTCCTCAAAAATCCCACCCTCGACCCCTCTGTCCTCGAAAACCACAAACTCCGTACCTTCACCACCAATTCCATCTATTTCCACCGCTACTGTCTCAGGTTGAACCAGACTGTTTGCAACCTCGGAGGCCTATTTGTTCCCAAGTTGGGTTCCTGACCCCATATCCTCTCTATCACAAAAGCTGCCTACCTCCACCTTTGTAACATCACCTGCCTCGGCCCCAGCTTCAGCCCATCTCCTGCTAAACCCCTCATCTTTTACATCCACCTGAGAGGGCAGATGGGGCCTCGGTTTAACATCTCATCTGAAAGACGGGACCTCTGACAGTGCAGCACTCCCTCAGTACTGCAGTGGAGTGTCAGCCTGGATTATGGGCTCAAGTCCCTGGAGTCGGGCTTGAACCCACCACCTTCTGACTCAGAGGCGAGAGTGCTACCTAGATTAGGGTTTTTTTTATTCGTTCATGGGATGTGGGCGCCGCTGGCGAGGCCGGCATTTATTGCCCATCCCTAATTGCCCTTGAGAAGGTGGTGGTGAGCCGCCTTCTTGAACCGCAGCAGTCCGTGTGGTGAAGGTTCTCCCACAGTGCTGTTAGGAAGGGAGTTCCAGGATTTTGACCCAGTGACGATGAAGGAATGGCGATATATTTCCAAGTCGGGATGGTTTGTGACTTGGAGGGGAACGTGCAGGTGGTGTTGTTCCCATGTGCCTGCTGTTCTTGTCCTTCTAGGTGGTGGAGGTCGTGGGTTTGGGAGGTGCTGTTGAAGAAGCCTTGGCGAGTTGCTGCAGTGCATCCTGTGGATGGTACACACTGCAGCCACGGTGCGCCGGTGGTGAAGGGAGTGAATGTTTAGGGTGGTGGATGGGGTGCCAATCAAGCGGGCTGCTTTGTCCTGGATGGTGTCGAGCTTCTTGAGTGTTGTTGGCGATGCACTCATCCAGGCAAGTGGAGAGTATTCCATCACACTCCTGACTTGTGCCTTGTAGATGGTAGAAAGGCTTTGGGGAGTCAGGAGGTGAGTCACTCGCCGCAGAATACCCAGCCTCTGACCTGCTATTGTAGCCGTGTCCATGCAGAGCTAGTGGTCAGTATAAGGAATGTGCCCACATGATGATGCTGTTTCTGAAACGTGCCCTCCTGCCAACCCCCTCAGATGCCTGTGGATGTCACAGAAAAGAGGCAGATCCCGGCTGCTCATACAAGATGGTGCAGCTGACAATTGGTCCATCTCAGGACTTAGCTTTCATGAAATGAGGGGGCCTACTTGGAGATACTGCATTCAGTTCTGGGCACCCCATCTCAGGAAGGATATATTGGCTTTGGAGGGGGTGCAGCGCAGATTCATTGGAATGATACCAGGGCTTAAAGAGTTTAAGTATGGGGACAGGTTGCATAGACTAGGCTTGTATTCCCTCGAGTTTAGAAGGTTGAGGAGTGATCTGATCGAGGTGTTTAAAATGATAAAGAGATTCAATAGGGTAGATACAGAGAAACTATTTCCTCTGGTGGGGGAGTCCAGAACAAGGGGACATCATTTTAAAATTAGAGCTAGGCCATTCGGAAGTGAAATCAGGAAGCATTTCTTCACACAAAGGGGAGTGAAAATCTGGAACTCTCTCCCCCAAAAGACTGTGGATCCTGGGGGTCAAATGAAATTTTCCAGACAAAATCGATAGATTTTTGTTGGGTGAGGGTATCGAGGGATGTGGATCAACGGCGGGTAAATGGAGTTGAGGGAAAGATCAGCCATGATCTAACTGAATGGAGGAACACGCTTGAGGGGCTGAATGGCCTCCTACTTTCCCTGTGGGCTACTTCAGTCCCAAGAAGCTCATAATAACACGTCAGCCGGCCACCTCATATAGCCCTGGCACTCATATGAAATGTGAGGCCAGGTACAAGAGATCGCACATCACACACTGGCACCAAGGGACAGCACCATGGGTAGAGGCAGTGCACGCAGGCACAGTGTGGGTTTATATTAAACTTTGGCCTATACTTTAATTTCTTCTTCTCCAGCCTTTTATTTTGCCAATATCTGGCTGTTCAATCCCAGCAGGGGTTATGTGAGGCTGTGTGAAACTGTGGCTTACTGTGTTAGGGTTAGTTGCACAAGGCCTGGGGTCTATGTAAGTGTTAGGGGTGAGGCTATCCTCATGGAGATTTGATTTAGGGATAGGGTTGGGGCACAGTCAGTGTCAGGTTCAGGGTGAGAGGAAGGTTTTAGGGTCAAAGCTTAGGTTGGAAGTATGATTTAGGAGTTAGGGCTCCAAGTTAGGGTTTAGGGCTGATGGATTAGGATTAGATTTAGGGGTTAGAGTTTAGGACTGAGGGATTAGGATTAGATTTAGGGGTTAGAGTTTAGGGCTGAGGGATTAGGATTAGATTTAGGGGTTAGGGGTTAGGACTGAGGGATTAGGATTAGATTTAGGGGTTAGGGGTTAGGACTGAGGGATTAGGATCTGATTTAGGGGTTAGGCTCTGCCACTGCATGAAGATTTGAGCCAGGTTATTCAGGTTGAAGACTTGAGTCAGGGTTTAGGTTAGCTCTTAAGGTTTGGGGTATTGGTGTGGGTTAGGGGCAGCTTTAGTTAGGGTTGGGGTCAGAGTCACGATCAGTGCTTACAGTTAGGGTTTACGGGTTAGACTTACGGTGTTAAGGGAGGGGCATTACGGTTTGTGTAACCATTAAGGGTTTTTTTTATACTAGTGTTTAGGTCAACAATAGGATGAGAGTTTGGACCTGTGTTGAGGTCAAGAGGTTTAGCACTGTGGCATAACAAGAGATTTGGCCCCGAACCATATCTGGTCCAGTTAGACGGTCGAATGTCAGTTGAGGTGATTACATTGACCATTCTTATATTACCTGGTATTCCACCTACTTTTTGTAAGACTGATCCAGCTCTCCTTTGAATGTTTTTGGAGTAGTTGTGGCAGTCTGATTGAAATCTTTCAATTTTGTACAGAAGCAGTGGAAACAGATTAGCTGTGACTTTATGCAAGCTCCCGATGTGTTTAGGACATTAGGTATAGGTATGTAGGAATGTGTATGTGTGTGGGAATGTGTATGTGTGTGGGAATGTGTGTGTGTGTGAGAATGTGTATGTGTGTGGGAATGTGTATGTGTGTGAGAATGTGTATGTGTGTGGGAATGTGTATGTGTGTGGGAATGTGTATGTGTGTGGGAATGTGTATGTGTGTAGGAATGTGTATGTGTGTGGGAATGTGTATGTGTGTGGGAATGTGTATGTGTGTGGGAATGTGTATGTGTGTGGGAATGTGTATGTGTGTGGGAATGTGTATGTGTGTGGGAATGTGTATGTGTGTGAGAATGTGTATGTGTGTGGGAATGTGTATGTGTGTGGGAATGTGTATGTGTGTGAGAATGTGTATGTGTGTGGGAATGTGTATGTGTGGGGGAATGTGTATGTGTGTGAGAATGTGTATGTGTGTGGGAATGTGTATGTGTGTGGGAATGTGTATGTGTGTGGGAATGTGTATGTGTGTGAGAATGTGTATGTGTGTGGGAATGTGTATGTGTGTGGGAATGTGTATGTGTGTGGGAATGTGTATGTGTGTAGGAATGTGTGCGTGTGTGGGAATGTGTGTGTGTGTGGGAATGTGTATGTGTGTGGGAATGTGTATGTGTGTAGGAATGTGTATGTGTGTGTGGGAATGTGTATGTGTGTGGGAATGTGTATGTGTGTGGGAATGTGTATGTGTGTGGGAATGTGTGTGTGTGTGGGAATGTGTATGTGTGTGGGAATGTGTATGTGTGTGAGAATGTGTATGTGTGTGGGAATGTGTATGTGTGTGGGAATGTGTATGTGTGTGAGAATGTGTATGTGTGTGGGAATGTGTATGTGTGTGGGAATGTGTATGTGTGTGGGAATGTGTATGTGTGTAGGAATGTGTATGTGTGTGGGAATGTGTATGTGTGTGGGAATGTGTATGTGTGTGGGAATGTGTATGTGTGTGGGAATGTGTATGTGTGTGGGAATGTGTATGTGTGTGGGAATGTGTATGTGTGTAGGAATGTGTATGTGTGTAGGAATGTGTATGTGTGTGGGAATGTGTATGTGTGTGAGAATGTGTATGTGTGTGGGAATGTGTATGTGTGTGGGAATGTGTATGTGTGTGGGAATGTGTATGTGTGTGGGAATGTGTATGTGTGTGGGAATGTGTATGTGTGTGGGAATGTGTATGTGTGTGGGAATGTGTATGTGTGTGGGAATGTGTGCATGTGTGGGAATATGTATGCATGTGTGGGAATGTGTATGCATGTGTGGGAATATGTATGTGTGTGGGAATGTGTATGTGTGTGGGAATGTGTATGTGTGTGAGAATGTGTATGTGTGTGGGAATGTGTATGTGTGTGGGAATGTGTGCATGTGTGGGAATGTGTATGCATGTGTGGGAATATGTATGTGTGTGGGAATGTGTATGTGTGTGGGAATGTGTATGCATGTGTGGGAATGTGTGCATGTGCAGGAATGTAGGAATGTGTATGTGTGTAGGAATGTGTATGTGTGTGAGAATGTGTATGTGTGTGGGAATGTGTGCGTGTGTGAGAATGTGTATGTGTGTAGGAATGTGTATGTGTGTGGGAATGTGTGCGTGTGTGAGAATGTGTATGTGTGTGGGAATGTGTATGTGTGTGGGAATGTGTATGTGTGTAGGAATGTGTATGTGTGTGAGAATGTGTATGTGTGTGGGAATGTGTGCGTGTGTGAGAATGTGTATGTGTGTAGGAATGTGTATGTGTGTGGGAATGTGTATGTGTGTAGGAATGTGTGCGTGTGTGAGAATGTGTATGTGTGTGGGAATGTGTATGTGTGTGAGAATGTGTATGTGTGTGGGAATGTGTGCGTGTGTGAGAATGTGTATGTGTGTGGGAATGTGTATGTGTGTGGGAATGTGTATGTGTGTGGGAATGTGTATGTGTGTGGGAATGTGTATGTGTGTGGGAATGTGTATGTGTGTGGGAATGTGTATGTGTGTAGGAATGTGTATGTGTGTAGGAATGTGTGCGTGTGTGAGAATGTGTATGTGTGTGGGAATGTGTATGTGTGTGGGAATGTGTATGTGTGTGGGAATGTGTATGTGTGTGGGAATGTGTATGTGTGTAGGAATGTGTGCGTGTGTGAGAATGTGTGCGTGTGTGAGAATGTGTATGTGTGTGGGAATGTGTATGTGTGTGGGAATGTGTATGTGTGTGGGAATGTGTATGTGTGTGGGAATGTGTATGTGTGTAGGAATGTGTATGTGTGTGGGAATGTGTGCGTGTGTGGGAATGTGTATGTGTGTGAGAATGTGTATGTGTGTGGGAATGTGTATGTGTGTGGGAATGTGTATGTGTGTGGGAATGTGTATGTGTGAGAATGTGTATGTGTGTGGGAATGTGTATGTGTGTGGGAATGTGTATGTGTGTGGGAATGTGTATGTGTGTGGGAATGTGTATGTGTGTGGGAATGTGTGCATGTGTGGGAATGTGTATGCATGTGTGGGAATATGTATGTGTGTGGGAATGTGTATGTGTGTGGGAATGTGTATGTGTGTGAGAATGTGTGCGTGTGTGAGAATGTGTATGTGTGTGGGAATGTGTATGTGTGTGAGAATGTGTATGTGTGTGGGAATGTGTGCATGTGTGGGAATGTGTATGCATGTGTGGGAATATGTATGTGTGTGGGAATGTGTATGTGTGTGGGAATGTGTATGCATGTGTGGGAATGTGTGCATGTGCAGGAATGTAGGAATGTGTATGTGTGTAGGAATGTGTATGTGTGTGAGAATGTGTATGTGTGTGGGAATGTGTATGTGTGTGGGAATGTGTATGTGTGTGGGAATGTGTGCGTGTGTGAGAATGTGTATGTGTGTGGGAATGTGTATGTGTGTGGGAATGTGTATGTGTGTAGGAATGTGTATGTGTGTGAGAATGTGTATGTGTGTGGGAATGTGTATGTGTGTGGGAATGTGTATGTGTGTGGGAATGTGTGCGTGTGTGAGAATGTGTATGTGTGTGGGAATGTGTATGTGTGTGGGAATGTGTATGTGTGTAGGAATGTGTATGTGTGTGAGAATGTGTATGTGTGTGGGAATGTGTGCGTGTGTGAGAATGTGTATGTGTGTAGGAATGTGTATGTGTGTGAGAATGTGTATGTGTGTGGGAATGTGTGCGTGTGTGAGAATGTGTATGTGTGTGGGAATGTGTATGTGTGTGGGAATGTGTATGTGTGTGGGAATGTGTATGTGTGTGGGAATGTGTATGTGTGTAGGAATGTGTGCGTGTGTGAGAATGTGTATGTGTGTGGGAATGTGTATGTGTGTGGGAATGTGTATGTGTGTGGGAATGTGTATGTGTGTGGGAATGTGTATGTGTGTAGGAATGTGTGCGTGTGTGAGAATGTGTGCGTGTGTGAGAATGTGTATGTGTGTGGGAATGTGTATGTGTGTGGGAATGTGTATGTGTGTGGGAATGTGTATGTGTGTGGGAATGTGTATGTGTGTAGGAATGTGTATGTGTGTGGGAATGTGTGCGTGTGTGGGAATGTGTATGTGTGTGAGAATGTGTGCGTGTGTGGGAATGTGTATGTGTGTGGGAATGTGTATGTGTGTGGGAATGTGTGCGTGTGTGAGAATGTGTATGTGTGTGGGAATGTGTATGTGTGTGGGAATGTGTATGTGTGTGAGAATGTGTATGTGTGTGGGAATGTGTGTGTGTGTGAGAATGTGTACGTGTGTGGGAATGTGTATGTGTGTGGGAATGTGTGTGTGTGTGGGAATGTGTATGTGTGTGGGAATGTGTATGTGTGTGGGAATGTGTATGTGTGTGGGAATGTGTGCGTGTGTGGGAATGTGTATGTGTGTGGGAATGTGTATGTGTGTGGGAATGTGTGTGTGTGTGGGAATGTGTATGTGTGTGGGAATGTGTATGTGTGTGAGAATGTGTATGTGTGTGGGAATGTGTATGTGTGTGGGAATGTGTATGTGTGTGGGAATGTGTATGTGTGTGGGAATGTGTATGTGTGTGAGAATGTGTATGTGTGTGGGAATGTGTATGTGTGTGGGAATGTGTATGTGTGTGGGAATGTGTATGTGTGTGGGAATGTGTATGTGTGTGGGAATGTGTATGTGTGTGGGAATGTGTATGTGTGTAGGAATGTGTATGTGTGTGGGAATGTGTATGTGTGTGGGAATGTGTATGTGTGTGAGAATGTGTATGTGTGTGGGAATGTGTATGTGTGTGGGAATGTGTATGTGTGTGGGAATGTGTATGTGTGTGGGAATGTGTATGTGTGTGGGAATGTGTATGTGTGTAGGAATGTGTATGTGTGTTAGAATGTGTATGTGTGTGGGAATGTGTATGTGTGTGAGAATGTGTATGTGTGTGGGAATGTGTATGTGTGTAGGAATGTGTATGTGTGTGAGAATGTGTGTGTGTGTAGGAATGTGTATGTGTGTGAGAATGTGTATGTGTGTGGGAATGTGTATGTGTGTGGGAATGTGTATGTGTGTGGGAATGTGTATGTGTGTGGGAATGTGTGCGTGTGTGGGAATGTGTATGTGTGTGGGAATGTGTGCGTGTGTGGGAATGTGTATGTGTGTGGGAATGTGTATGTGTGTGGGAATGTGTATGTGTGTGGGAATGTGTATGTGTGTGGGAATGTGTATGTGTGTGGGAATGTGTATGTGTGTGGGAATGTGTATGTGTGTGGGAATGTGTATGTGTGTGGGAATGTGTATGTGTGTGGGAATGTGTGCATGTGCAGGAATGTAGGAATGTGTATGTGTGTAGGAGTGTGCATGTGTATTGAAATGAATATGTGCCTAGGAATGAATGTGTGCGTAAGAATGTGTGCATATTTGTAGCAGTGTGTGTGTGTGTAGGAAGAAGTATGTGTGCAGGAATGTGTGTGGGAATGTGTATGTATGTGCGGGAATGTGTAAGTTGGGCATGTGTATGTGTGTAGGAATGTGTATGCATGGGTTGCAATCCATGTGTGGGGATCTGTTTGTGTAGGAATGTGCATGTGTATAGCAGTGTGCATGTGTATAGGAATGAATATGTGCACAGGAATGTATGTGTACGTGTGTGCATTGGAATGTGTATGTGTGCAGGAATGTGTATTTGTGCATGGGAACGTGCATGAGAATAGGAATGTGTATGTATGTAGGACTGTGAGTGTAGGAAGATGTATGTGTGTGTAGTAAGGTATGTGTGTAGGAATGTGTATATGTAGAAATGTCTGTTTGCAGAAATGTGTATGTGCGTGTGTAGGAATGTGTGTGTCTGTTTGGGAATGTGTATGCTTGTGTGGGAATCTGTGTGTGTGTAGGAAAGTATGTGTAGGAGGATGTTTCATGTGTAGGGAAGAGCATGTGTGTAGGAATGTATATGTGTCCAGGAATGTGCGAGTATGTAGGAATGTATATTTGTGTAGCAGTGTGTGTGTACAGGAATGAATATGTGCATTGGAAAGTGTGTAGGTGTATGCTGGAATGTGTACGAGTGTAGGAAAGTGTGTGTGTGTAGGAGTATGCGTGTAGGAGTGTGCTTGTAGGGGTGTGCGTGCAGGAATTTGTATGTGTTTAGGATTGTGTGTGTGTAGGAATGTGTATACACATGTGGAAATGTGTGTAGGAAGGTATGTATGTAAGAATGTGAGTGCTTGTGTAGGAATGTGTGCATGTGTGAGAATGCAGGATTCTGTCTATGTGAAGGTCTGTGTGTGTGGGATTATGGGTGCGTAGGAAAGTGTGTGTAGGAATGTGTATGTGCAGGAATGTGTATGTGTGTTGGAGTGAGTGTAAAGGAATGTGTATGTGATTAGAATTGTGTATGTAGGAATGTGTGTGTGTGTGTGGGAATGTGTGTGTAACAATGTGTCTGTATGTGTAGGAATGTGCACGTGTATATGTGTAAAAATGTGTATGTGTGTAGGAGTGTGCATGTGTATAGGAATGAATATGTGTGTAGGTAGGTGTATGTGTGCTGGGATGTGTGTGTGTAGGAATTTGTTGTGTGAGGGAATCTGTGCGTGTGTAGGGAGGTGCGTGTGTAGGAGAAAGTGTGTGTAGAAAGGCGAGTGTGAGTAAGGAAGTGTGTGTGTGCAGGAATGTGCGAGTGTAGGGATGTGTGTGTATGAGTAGGAATGTGTGCATTTGTGTAGGAATGTGTGTGCGTGTGTGTATAGGAATGAATATGTGCATTGGAATGTGTGTAGGCGTATGCAGGAATGTGTATGAGTGTCAGAATGTGTGTTTGGAATGCGTATGTGTCTGTGTGCAGGAATGTGTGGGTGTGTGTAGGAATGTGTTTGTGTGAAGGAGTGTCAGTATTTAGGAATGTGTGTGAGGATGTGTGTGTGTGGGAATGTGTGAACAGAAAGGTGTGTATGTGGTTTTTTTTTATTCGTTCATGAGATGTGGGCGTTGCTGGCGAGGCCAGAATTTATTGCCCATCCCTAATTGCCCTTGAGAAGGTGGTGGTGAGCCACCTTCTTGAACCGCTGCAGTCCGTGTGGTGAAGGTTCTCCCACAGTGCTGTTAGGAAGGGAGTTCCAGGATTTTGACCCAGCAACGATGAAGGAACGACGATATATTTCCAAGTCGGGATGGTGTGTGACTTGGAGGGGAACGTGCAGGTGGTGTTGTTCCCATGTGCCTGCTGCCCTTGTCCTTCTAGGTGGTAGAGGTCGCGGGTTTGGGAGGTGCTGTCGAAGAAGCCTTGGCGAGTTGCTGCAGTGCATCCTGTGGATGGTGCACACTGCAGCCACAGTGTGCCGGTGGTGAAGGGAGTGAATGTTTAGGGTGGTGGATGGGGTGCCAATCAAGCAGGCTGCTTTGTCCTGGATGGTGTCGAGCTTCTTGAGCGTTGTTGGAGCTGCACTCATCCAGGCAAGTGGAGAGTATTCCATCACACTCCTGACTTGTGCCTTGTAGATGGTGGAAAGGCTTTGGGGAGTCAGGAGGGGAGTCACTCGCCGCAGAATACCCAGCCTCTGACCTGCTCTTGTCGCCACAGTATTTATATGGCTGGTCCAGTTAAGTTTCTGGTCAATGATAACCCCCAGGATGTTGATGGTGGGGGATTCGGCGATGGTAATGCAGTTGAATGTCAAGGGGAGGTAGTTAAACTCTCTCTTGTTGGAGATGGTCATTGCCTGGCACTTGTCTGGCGCGAATGTTACTTGCCACTTTTTAGCCCAAGCATGGATGTTGTCCAGGTCTTGCTGCATGCGGGCTCGGACTGCTTCATTATCTGAGGGGTTGCAAATGGAACTGAACACTGTGCAATCATCAGCGAACATCCCCATTTCGAACTCCTGCAGCAATGCCCTGGGGCAGAGATGATTGGCCTCCAACAACCACTACCATCTTCCTTTTCCCCCTGGTGCCCATTGACTTCAATATTACTAGGGCTCCTTGGTGCCAGACTCGGTCAAATGCTGCCTTGATGTCAAGGGCAGTCACTCTCACCTCACCTCTGGAATTCAGCTCTTTTGTCCATGTTTGGACCAAGGCTGTAATGCGGTCTGGAGCCGAGTGGTCCTGGCGGAACCCAAACTGAGCATCGGTGAGCAGGTTATTGGTGAGTAAGTGCCGCTTGATAGCACTGTCGACGACACCTTCCATCACTTTGCTGATGATGGAGAGTAGACTGATGGGGTGGTAATTGGCCGGATTGGATTTGTCCGACTTTTTGTGGACAGGACATACCTGGGCAATTTTCCACATTGTCGGGTAGATGCCAGTGTTGCAGCTGTACTGGAACAGCTTGGCTAGAGGCGCGGCTAGTTCTGGAGCACAAGCCTTCAGCACTACAGCCAGGAAGTTGTCGGGGCCCATAGCCTTTGCTGTATCCAGTGCACTCAGCCGTTTCTTGAAACATGTGGAGTGAATCAAATTGGCTGAAGACTGGTTTCTGTGATGGTGGGGATACCGGGAGGAGGCCGAGATGGATCATCCACTTGGCACTTCTGGCTGAAGATGTGTGTAGGAATGTGTATAGGACAGGAATGTGTATGTGTGTAGGAGTTTGTGAGTAGGAAGGTGTGTGTGTAGGAGGTGTGTGTGTGTGTGTGTGTGTGAGAATGTCTATGTCTGTTGGAGTGTGTGTAAAGGAATGTGTACGTGTTTAGGATTGTGTACGTGTTTAGGATTGTGTATGCAGGAATGTGTATGCGTGTGTGGGAATGTGTGTGCAGGAATGTGCGTGTGAGAATGTGTCTGTATGTGTAGGATTGTGCGTATGTATGTGTAAGAATGTGTACATGTGTAGGAGTGTGTACGTGTGTAGGAGTTTGTTTGCGTAGGAATCTGTGTGTGAGGAAATGTGTGTGTGAGGGAACCTGTGCGTGTGTAGGAGTGTGTGTGTGTGTGTGTGTGTGTGTGTGTGTGAATGAATACGTGCATTGGAATGTGTGTAGGAAGGTGTGTGTGTAGGAAAGTGTGGGTATTTGTAGGGAAGTGTGTGTGTAGAATATGTGGGTAGGAATGTGTATGCGTAAGGATATGTATGTGTGTAGGAATGTCTGTGTGTGTGTGTGTGTGTGTGTGTGTGTGTGTCTGTGTGTGTGTGTGTGTGTGTGTAGGAATATGTATGTGTTTAGGAGTATGTGTGTAGGAGTGTGCGTGCAGGAATTTGTATGTGTTTAGGATTGTGTGTATGTAGGAATGTGTATGCGCATGTGGAGATGTGTGTAGGAAGGTGTGTGTTTAAGAATGTGGGTGCTTGTGTAGGAATGTGTGAGCGTGTAGGAATGTATGTGTGAAGGTCTGTGTGTGTGTAGGATCATGTGTGCGTAGGAAAGTGTGTGTAGGAATGTGTATGTGTGTAGAAATGTGTGTGTAGGAATGTGCATGCAGGAATTTGTATGTGTTTAGGATTGTGTGTGTGGGAATGTGTGTAGGAAGGTGTGTGTGTAAGAATGTGTGTGCTTGTGTAGGAACGTGTGCAGGAATGTGAATGCCTTTGTGGGAACCTGGGTGTGTGGGAATGTGTAAGCGAGTAGGAATGTGTGTGTGAAGGTCTGTGTGTGTGTAGGATCATGTGTGCGTAGGAAAGTGTGTAGGGGTGTGAGTGTATGAATGTGTATGAGTAGGAATGTGTATGCGTGTAGGAGTGTGCATGTGTATAGGAATAAATATGTATGTAGGAAGGTGTATGTGTATAGGATTGTGTGTATGCAGGAATGTGTGTGTAGGTATGTAAGAATGTGTGTGCATATGTAGCAAAGTGTATGCATGTGTAGGAGTGTGCATGTGTGCAGGAATGTGTAGGAAGCTGTATGTTTGCATAAGAATGTGTGTGTAGGAAAGTATATGTGTGTGGGTGTGTGACTGTTTAGGAATGTGCGTGTTTAGGAGTTTGTGTGTTGGAATGTGTTCGTGTAGGAATGTGTAGGAGTGTATGTGTTTAGGAATGTGTGCGTGTTTAGGAATGTGTGTAGGAATGTGTGTGAAGGAATGCATATGTATTTAGGAGTGTGTGTATGTAGGAATGTGTATGCGTGTGTGGGAATGTGTGCAGGAATATATGCGTGTAGGAATGTGTATGTGTGCAGGAGTGTGCATGTGAATAAGAATGAATGTATGCTGGAATGTGTATGTGTGTGTGGGAATCTATGTGTGTGTGTGAGAGAGAATGTGTAAGTGTGCAAGAATGTTAAGCGTGCAGGAAGGTGTGCGTGGTTAGAAAGTTGTGCGTGTAAGAATGCGCATGTGTAGGAGCGTGCAGGTATATAGGCATGAATGTGCGGTTAGGAATGTGTGTAGGGATATATGCATGTTTGTAGGAGTTGTGTGTAGAGGAATGTGTATCCGTGGAGGAATGTGTATCCGTGTGTAGGAGTGTGTGCAGGAGTGTGTATGTGTGTAAGAGAGTGTGTGTGTGTGTGTGTGTGTGTGTGTGTGTTTGTTTGTGTTTAGTATTGTGTGTATGTAGGAATGCGAGCACGAATGTGTGTATGTGTAGGAGAATATGAGTAGGATTGTATAGGCATGTGTGGGAATGTGTGTTGGAATTCCCACAAAGGATATCAAAACCAATATGAAGAACTTTTACAGTTATATTAGGAAAATGAGCGTGGTCAGGAGCAGTATTGGCCCCTTAAAAACTGAAAGTGGGGATATTGTCATTGACAATGGGGAAATGGCGGACATGTTGAATAATTACTTTGCGTCAGTATTTACAGTAGAAAAAGAGAATAGCATGCCGGAAATCCCAAGAAAACTAATATTGAATCGGGGACAGGGACTCGATAAAATTAACATTAGTAAAGCAACAGTAATGAAGAAAATAATAGCACTAAAGAGTGACAAATCCCCAGGACCAGATGGTTTCCATCCCAGGGTTTTAAAGGAAGTAGGTGAGCACATTGCAGATGCCCTAACTATAATCTTTCAAAGTTCTCTAGATTCAGGAACTGTCCCTCTAGATTAGAAAATTGCATATGTCACTCCACTTTTTAAGAAAGGAGAGAGAGGGAAACCAGGGAATTATAGACCAGTTAGCCTAACATCTGTTGTGGGGAAAATGCTGGAGTCTATAATTAAGGATAGGGTGACTGAACACCTTGAGAATTTTCAGTTAATCAGAGAGAGTCAGCATGGATTTGTGAAAGGTAGGTTGTGCCTGACAAACCTGATTGAATTTTTTGAAGAGGTGACTAAAGTAGTGGACAGGGGAATGTCAATGGATGTTATTTATATGGACTTCCAGAAGGCATTTGATAAGGTCCCACATAAGAGACTGTTAGCTAAGTTAGAAGCCCATGGAATCGAGGGAAAAGTACGGACTTGGTTAGGAAATTGGCTGAGCGAAAGGCGACAGAGAGTAGGGATAATGGGTAGGTCCTAACATTGGCAGGATGTGACTAGTGGAGTCCCACAGGGTTCGGTCTTGGGGCCTCAATTATTCACAATATTTATTAACGACTTAGATGAAGGCATAGAAAGTCTCATATCTAAGTTTGCCAATGACACAAAGGTTGGTGGCATTGTAAGCAGTGCAGATGAAAACATAAAATTACAAAGCGATATTGATAGATTAGGTGAATGGCAAATGGAATTCAATGTAGACAAATGTGAGGTCATCCACTTTGGATCAAAAAAGGATAGAACAGGGTACTTTCTAAATGGTAAAAAGTTAAAAACAGTGGATGTCCAAAGGGACTTAGGTGTTCAGGTACATCGATCATTGAAGTGTCATGAACAGGTGCAGAAAATAATCAATAAGGCTAATGGAATGCTGGCCTTTATATCTAGAGGACTAGAGTACAAGGGGGCAGAAGTTATGCTGCAGCTATACAAAACCCTGGTTAGACCCCACACCTGGAGTACTGAGAGCAGTTCTGGGCACCGCACATTCGGAAGGACATATTGGCCTTGGAGGGAGTGCAGCGTGGGTTTATTAGAATGATACCCGGACTTCAAGGGTTAAGTTACCAGGAGAGATTACACAAATTGGGGTTGTATTCTCTAGAGTTTAGAAGGTTAAGGGGTGATCTGATCGAAGTTTATAAGATATTAAGGGGAACGGATAAGGTGGATAGAGAAAAATTATTTCCGCTGGTAGGGGATTTTAGGAGTAGGGGGCACTGTCTAAAAATTAGAGCCAGACCTTTCAGGAGCGAGATTAGAAAACATTTCTACTCACAAAGGGTGGTAGAAGTTTGGAACTCTCTTCCGCAAACGGCAATTGATACTAGCTCAATTGCTAAATTTAAATCTGAGATAGATAGCTTTTTGGCAACCAAAGGTATTAAGGGATATGGGCCAAAGGCAGGTATATTGAGTTAGATCACAGGTCAGCCATGATCTTATCAAATGGCAGAGCAGGCACGAGGGGCTGAATGGCCTACTCCTGTTCCTATGATTCCTATGATTGGAATGTATATGCGTATGTTGGAATGTGTATGCTTGTGTGGGATTGTGTATTGGAATGCTGTGTGTGGGAATGTGTGTGGTGTGGGCATGTGTAGGAAGGTGTGTATGTAGGAAGATGTGTGTCTGCATAGGAATGTGCATTCATGTGTATGATGTAGGAATGTGTGTGTAGGAATGTGTAGGATTGTGTGTATGTGTAGGAACGTGTATGCTTGTGCAGGAATGTGTATGACTGTGGGCATGTGCGTTGGTGGGCATGTGCGTTGGTGTGTGTATAGGAATGTGTGTGTCGGACAGTGTATGCTTGTGCAGGAATGTGTGTAGGTCTAGGACCCTGCATGTGTGTAGGAACGTGTTTGCGCGTAGGAATGTGTGTGTGTGTGTCTCTGTTTCTTCCAAGTATATCTTTGTTGCTAGTTTGGGTGTCTTGTGCCAGTTTAAATAGTGTTATTTTAAG